>NW_027590464.1:0-282500 GCF_964213995.1 Mustelus asterias
CTTAGTCAGGCAACCTTCAGGCTCGATATCCGTAAGCTTGCGCCCATCAGACATTTACAAGGATAAGCTGCCTCTACACTCCCATCAAATACCCTCATTGTAGATGCAGCACAGGCCCAGATACACAAACTATCTCCCTCTACACTGTCCAAACACGAATCTCCAGTGCACGTATAGCAGAGGGTGAGATACACAGTGTGTACAGGTGAGAGGGTGAGAGCGTTGAGGCGAGAGGGGTAGAGTGTTGAGGCGAGAGGGGGGGAGTGTTGAGGTGAGAGGGGGGAGCGTTGAGGCGAGAGGGGGAGAGTGTTGAGGCGAGAGGGGGAGAGTGTTGAGGTGAGAGGGGGAGAGTGTTGAGGTGAGAGGGGGAGAGTGTTGAGGTGAGAGGGGGAGAGTGTTGAGGTGAGAGGGGGAGAGTGTTGAGGCGAGAGGGGAGAGTGTTGAGGCGAGAGGGGGAGAGTGTTGAGGCGAGAGGGGGAGAGTGTTGAGGCGAGAGGGGGAGAGTGTTGAGGCGAGAGGGGGAGAGTGTTGAGGCGAGAGGGGGAGAGTGTTGAGGCGAGAGGGGGAGAGTGTTGAGGCGAGAGGGGGAGAGTGTTGAGGCGAGAGGGGGAGAGTGTTGAGGCGAGAGGGGGAGAGTGTTGAGGCGAGAGGGGGAGAGTGTTGAGGCGAGAGGGGGAGAGTGTTGAGGCGAGAGGGGGAGAGTGTTGAGGCGAGAGGGGGAGAGTGTTGAGGCGAGAGGGGGAGAGTGTTGAGGCGAGAGGGGGAGAGTGTTGAGGCGAGAGGGGGAGAGTGTTGAGGCGAGAGGGGGAGAGTGTTGAGGCGAGAGGGGGAGAGTGTTGAGGCGAGAGGGGGAGAGTGTTGAGGCGAGAGGGGGAGAGTGTTGAGGCGAGAGGGGGAGAGTGTTGAGGCGAGAGGGGGAGAGTGTTGAGGCGAGAGGGGGAGAGTGTTGAGGCGAGAGGGGGAGAGTGTTGAGGCGAGAGGGGGAGAGTGTTGAGGCGAGAGGGGGAGAGTGTTGAGGCGAGAGGGGGAGAGTGTTGAGGCGAGAGGGGGAGAGTGTTGAGGCGAGAGGGGGAGAGTGTTGAGGCGAGAGGGGGAGAGTGTTGAGGCGAGAGGGGGAGAGTGTTGAGGCGAGAGGGGGAGAGTGTTGAGGCGAGAGGGGGAGAGTGTTGAGGCGAGAGGGGGAGAGTGTTGAGGCGAGAGGGGGAGAGTGTTGAGGCGAGAGGGGGAGAGTGTTGAGGCGAGAGGGGGAGAGTGTTGAGGCGAGAGGGGGAGAGTGTTGAGGCGAGAGGGGGAGAGTGTTGAGGCGAGAGGGGGAGAGTGTTGAGGCGAGAGGGGGAGAGTGTTGAGGCGAGAGGGGGAGAGTGTTGAGGCGAGAGGGGGAGAGTGTTGAGGCGAGAGGGGGAGAGTGTTGAGGCGAGAGGGGGAGAGTGTTGAGGCGAGAGGGGGAGAGTGTTGAGGCGAGAGGGGGAGAGCGTTGAGGCGAGAGGGGGAGAGCGTTGAGGCGAGAGGGGGAGAGCGTTGAGGCGAGAGGGGGAGAGCGTTGAGGCGAGAGGGGGAGAGCGTTGAGGCGAGAGGGGGAGAGCGTTGAGGCGAGAGGGGGAGAGCGTTGAGGCGAGAGGGGGAGAGCGTTGAGGCGAGAGGGGGAGAGCGTTGAGGCGAGAGGGGGAGAGCGTTGAGGCGAGAGGGGGAGAGCGTTGAGGCGAGAGGGGGGAGAGCGTTGAGGCGAGAGGGGGGAGAGGGTTGAGGCGAGAGGGGGGAGAGGGTTGAGGCGAGAGGGGGAGAGGGTTGAGGCGAGAGGGGGGAGAGGGTTGAGGCGAGAGGGGGGAGTGTTGAGGTGACAGTGGGAGTGTGGAGGTGAGAGGGGAATTTTGTGGTGGGGGTGAGGTTCTGTAACACACTGGTTGGCGCTGCTGCCTCATGGCGCCAAGGACCCGGGTTTGATTCCAGCCTCGAGTCACTCTCTGTGTGGAGTGTGCACGTTCTCCCCTGTCTGCGTGGGAATCTATCCCAGATTTGGGTAAAGAAAAGTTCAATACAGATACATCTCCTCTTGATACTGCCCTCTGAAACCCTCCCAGAACAGTTACACACGGGATTGCAGACAGAGCAAAGCTCACTCTGCAGTGTCCCATTGAATAGTTCACTGCAAAGGGTGTTTACTCTGTGTCGAACCCCATTCTGAACCATGTTTCTGTATTTGCCATTGGGTTACTGTAAATTGTGCTTCCATTGAACATTTCCAAGGATAGGGACAGCACTGGGTAAAGTGTATGGTCTTGCTGCACTGCCAATTCAAACAGGCTGATAAAAGGGACGTGTATCTTCTGTATCAAACATGTTTCCATCACTGTCCATGAAGTAATCCCAGGGCAGCCTCACTGATATTGATATTTTCCATTTGTGCTTTTATAATAACCGTCTTCTGTTCATTTGTTGTTATAGTTTGTGAAATACTCCTTCAGATCTTTCCTAAATACAGTTCAGACATTTGGGAATTCGAATGAATTAATTGTAAACATTTTCTGTTGTATAGAACATAGGAAAACTACAGCACAAACAGGCCCTTCGGCCCATAAGTTGCGCCGGTCATGTCCCTACCCACCTAAGCTTATATATAGGCTTACCTAGAACCCTCAATCCTATTAAGTCCCATGTACTCATCCAGGAGTCTCTTAAAAGACCCCATCGAGTTTGCCTCCACCACCACTGACGGCAGCCGATTCCACTCACCCACCACCCTCTGATTGAAAAACCTACCCCTCACTTCTCCTCTGTACCTATTCCCAGCACCTTTAACCTGTGTCCTCTCGTAGCAGCCATTTCAGCCCTGGGAAAAAGCCTCTGTGAGTCCACCCGATCTATACCACTCAACATCTTGTACACCTCTATCAGGTCACCTCTCATCCTTCGTCTCTCCAAGGAGAAAAGACCGAGCTCTCTCAACATATCCTCATAAGGCATGCCAACTAATCCAGGCAACATCCTTGTAAATCTTCTCTGCACCCTTTCAATAATTCCACGTCCCTCCTGTAATGAGGCGACCAGAACTGAGCACAGTACTCCAAGTGGGGTCTGACGAGGGTCTTATAAAGCTGCATCATTATCCCCGGACTCCTAAACTCAATCCCTCGATTGATGAAGGCCAGGTGAAAACTGCCCCAGTAAAGTAAATCAGATTGATCAACTGGTTGCAATCAATGCCAAATGGGGAATAATTGTCCTGTGTAGAAGTGAGAACCCGTTCCATATTGTGATTGTTTGCAGTATTGGGACAGTGAGATGACCCGATCCAACACAAGAACACTTTGCAATATCTCCCAGTAACAGTGAGTCTGTGTGTCAGCGTTCACCAAGCGGGGTGACATTCCCGGGGGTGCTGACATCTCACGCAGAGTGAAAACCAGAATTCAATTGGTGGGGACTGCCTTGTTAAATTCAGCTGGGGATTTATTGAGGGAATTTGTGAAAATGCATGTGGAGATCTTATACAATCTAATTGAAAAACATTTCGAAATCCGTTTCTCCAACTGACTGTACAGAACAGAAGAGGTACATTTATAGAGATCTCAAGGTGAATAACATTAGTTCCAGTCACTGAACACCAGCAGTAACTTTTTAATGCATATCATTTTATACATGTTTCACATGCAGTGAATATATTTATTTTAATTCCGGTCTCTGAGCAGTCAGATATTGATACAGATAATTCTGATATTTAGCACCATGCTCCCACACTGCCACCTCTGCTTGACCTGAAATAGATGCTCTGTTCCGCAATTATTTAAACCAAGTGTATTCGTGGAGGAACAAACTTACATTCTGCATTCAAACTTTATGTTGTTGAGATCAGCCCAGGATCAGAATGATTGAAGGAGCTGAAGGTTTTTGAGACAGTTTGTGTGACGCTGCTGCTGTGTTGCCTTTCTTCGTTTTGTAACGTGGGGGTCGCAGGGAATCAGTAGCGACAATAAGAGTGAGGTCAGTGATGTATCTGTTTGTCAGTTGGTAATAAGAATGAAGTCGGTGATACACCTGGAAGGTAAAGGCAGTAGGGATGAGGTTAGCCATGCACCTGGATGTGTATTGACAATCAGAGCAATTCAGTAATGTATCTGTGCAGGTTGTGAAAGGAGAGTGCGGTCACTGCTGTTCCTAAATACCTGGTTCCAATAAGAATCAGGTTATTTCTGCATCTGCAGGGACAGGTGTAGCATCGGGGAAACACAAGATAAAACTCCATCTGCAATTTCCCCAGCAAACACACCCAGGGCAGGAACAACGGGCGGATGTTTGGGTTGTGTGGAGTGGGGGGGCTGTGTGTGGTGTGGGGAGTGGGGGGGGGGGGGCTGTGTGTGGTGGGGGGAGTGGGAGGGGGGATCCTACAGAATAAAAGTAACGCTACACTGTCCTTGTCCATCTCTCCAGGAGCAGGTACAGACCAGTTGGACACAGAAAACTGCCTCTGCACTCTTCCATCAACCTTTACTGCGCAGAGACAATATTAGATCTCTTCGCATTCCCAAAAAAACAGCACGGGGTTATATTCAGAGTGAAGCTCCCTCTACACTGACCTATCAAACACTCCCAGGACACGTACAGCACGGGGTTATAAACAGACTAAAGCTCCCTCCACACTGTCCCCCGTCAAACACTCCCTGGGCAGATACAGCATGGTGTTAGATATAGAGTAAAGCTCCCTCTACACTGTCCCCATCAAACAGTCCCAGGACAGGTAGAGCACGGGGTTAGATACAGAGTCGAGCTCCCTGAACACTGTGCCCCATCAAACACTCCCTGGATAGGTACAGCACGGGGTTAGATACAGAGTAACGCTCCTCTACACTGACCCCATGAAACACTCCTAGGACAGGTACAGCACGGGGTTAGATACAGAGTAAAGCTCCCTCTACACTGTCCCCATCAAACACTCCCAGGACAGGTACAGCATGGGGTTAGATACAGAGTAAAGCTCCCTCTACACTGACCCCATCAAACACTCCCAGGACAGGTACAGCATGGGGTTCGATACATTCTAAAGCTCCTCTTGCACTATCTCAACCACATGCTGTCAGGACCAGTAAGGTACATGTATAGATAGAGTCATAGAGGTTTACTGCATGGAAACAGGCCCTTCGGCCCAACTTGTCCATGCCGCCCTTATCCCAATTGCCCGCGTTTGGCCCATATCCCTCTATACCCATCTTACCCATGTAACTATTTAAATGCTTTTTAAAAGACAAAATTGTACCCGCCTCCACTACTACCTCTGGCAGCTTGTTCTAGACACTCACGACCCTCTGTGTGAAAAAATTGCCCCTCTGGACACTTTTGTATCTCTCACCTCTCACCTTATACCAATGCCCCCTAGTTTTAGACTCCCCTACCTTTGGGAAAAGACATTGGCTATCGAGCTGATCTGTGCCCCTCATTATTTTGTAGACCTCTATAAGATCACCCCTCAGCCTCCTCCGCCCCAGAGAAAAAAGTCCCAGTCTATCCAGCGTCTCCTTGTAACTCAATCCATCAAGTCCCGGTAGCATCCGAGTAAATCTTTTCTGCACTCTTTCTAGTTTAATAAAATCCTTTCCATAATAGGGTGAACAGAATTGCACACAGTATTCCATGTGTGGCCTTACCAATGTCTTGTACAAATCCAACAAGACATTCCAACTCCTGTATTCAATGTTCTGACCGATGAAACCAAGCATGCCGAATGCCTTCTTCACCACTCTGTCCACCTGTGACTCCACTTTAAAGAAGCTATGAACATGTACCCCTAGATCTCATTGTTCTGTAACACTACCCAGCGCCCTACCATTAACTGAGTAAGTCCTGCCCTGGTTCAATCTACCAAAATGCATGACATCGCATTTGTCTAAATTAAACTCCATCTGCCATTCGTCAGCCCACTGGCCCAATTGATCAAGATGCCATTGCAATTGGAAATAACTTTCTTCACTGTCCACTATGCCACCAATCTTAGTGTCATCTGCAAACGTGCGAACCATACCTCCTATATTCTCATCCAAATCATTAATTTAATGACAAATAACAGTGGACCCAGCACTGATCCCTGAGGCACAGCACTGGTCACAGGTCTCCAGTTTGAAAAACAGTTCTCTGCAACCACTCTCTAGCTTCTGTCAAGAAGCCAGTTTTGTATCTAGTTAGATGGATCACCCGAGATCCCGTGAGGTTTAACCTGATGCCACAACGTTACATGTGGTATCTTGTCAAAGGCCTTGCTGCAGTCCATGTAGACAACATCAACGCCACTGCCCTTATCTACCTTCTTGGGAGAGGGGGGGAGTGCGGGTGCGAGGGGGGGGGTGGAGTGCGGGTGCGAGGGGGGGTGGAGTGCGGGTGCGAGGGGGGGGGGTTGAGTGCGGGTGCGAGGGGGGGGTGGAGTGCGGGTGCGAGGGGGGGGTGGAGTGCGGGTGCGAGGGGGGGTGGAGTGCGGGTGCGAGGGGGGGTGGAGTGCGGGTGCGAGGGGGGGGTGGAGTGCGGGTGCGAGGCGGGGGGGTGGAGTGCGGGTGCGAGGGGGAGTGGAGTGCGGGTGCGAGGGGGGGTGGAGTGCAGGTGCGAGGGGGGGTGGAGTGCGGGTGCGAAGGGGCGGTGGAGTGCGGGTGCGAGGGGGGGTTGGAGTGCGGGTGCGAGGGGGGTTGGAGTGCGGGTGCGGGGGGGTGGTGTGCGGGTGCGAGGGGGGGTGGAGTGCGGGTGCGAGGGGGGGTGGAGTGCGGGTGCGAGGGGGGGTGGAGTGCGGGTGCGAGGGGGGGTGGAGTGCGGGTGCGAGGGGGGGTGGAGTGCGGGTGCGAGGGGGGGTGGAGTGCGGGTGCGAGGGGGGGTGGAGTGCGGGTGCGAGGGGGGGTGGAGTGCGGGTGCGAGGGGGGTGGAGTGCGGGTGCGGGGGGCTGGAGTGCGGGTGCGGGGGGTGGAGTGCGGGTGCGGTGGAGTGCGGGTGCGAGGGGGGGTGGAGTGAGGGGGCGGTGGAGTGCTGGTGCGAGGGAGGGTGGAGTGCGGGTGCGAGGGGGGGGTTGAGTGAGAGGGGGGGATTGCGGGTGCGAGGGGGG
The DNA here is from genome assembly GCF_964213995.1 of Mustelus asterias. Taxonomy (NCBI): domain Eukaryota; kingdom Metazoa; phylum Chordata; class Chondrichthyes; order Carcharhiniformes; family Triakidae; genus Mustelus; species Mustelus asterias. The sequence goes on from NW_027590464.1 coordinate 7,070, forward strand.
TGGAGTGAGGGGGGGAGTGCGGGTGCGAGGGGGGTGGAGTGCGGGTGCGAGGAGGAGGTGGAGTGAGAGGGGGGGAGTGCGGGTGCGAGGGGGGTGGAGTGAGGGGGTGGAGTGCGGGTGCGAGGGGGGGTGGAGTGCGGGTGCGAGGAGGGGGTGGAGTGCGGGTGCGAGGAGGGGGGTGGAGTGCGGGTGCGAGGGAGGGGGTGTGGAGTGCGGGTGCGAGGGGGGTGGAGTGCGGGTGCGAGGGGGGGGGAGTGCGGGTGTGAGGGGGGGTGGAGTGAGAGGGGTGGAGTGCGTGTGCGAGGGGGGGTGGAGTGCGTGTGCGAGGGGGGGTGGAGTGCGGGTGCAAGGGGGGGTGGAGTGCGGGTGCAAGGGGGGGTGGAGTGCGGGTGCGAGGAGGGGGTGGAGTGCGGGGGGGGAGTGCGGGTGCGGGGGGGTGGAGTGAGAGGGGGTGCAGTGCGGTTGCGAGGTGGGGGTGGAGTGGGGGGTTGAGTGCTTGTGCGAGTGGGGGGTTGAGTGCGGTTGCGAGGGGGTGGAGTGCGGGTGCGAGGGGGGGTGAGAGGGTGCGGGGGGGGTGGAGTGCGGGTGCGGGGGGGGTGGAGTGCGGGTGCGGGGGGGGTGGAGTGCGGGTGCGGGGGGGGGTGGAGTGCGGGTGCGAGGGGGGGTGGAGTGCGGGTGCGAGGGGGGGGTGGAGTGCGGGTGCGAGGGTGGGTGGAGTGCGGGTGCGGGGGGGGGTGGAGTGCGGGTGCGGGGGGGGGTGGAGTGCGGGGGGGGTGGAGTGCGGGTGCGAGGGGGGTGAGAGGTTGCGAGGGTGGGTGGAGTGCGGGTGCGAGGGGGGTGGAGTGCGGGTGCGAGGAGGGGGTGGAGTGCGGGTGCGAGGAGGGGGGTGGAGTGCGGGTGCGAGGGAGGGGGTGTGGAGTGCGGGTGCGAGGGGGGTGGAGTGCGGGTGCGAGGGGGGTGGAGTGCGGGTGCGAGGGGGGGGAGTGCGGGTGTGAGGGGGGGTGGAGTGAGAGGGGTGGAGTGCGTGTGCGAGGGGGGGTGGAGTGCGTGTGCGAGGGGGGGTGGAGTGCGGGTGCAAGGGGGGGTGGAGTGCGGGTGCAAGGGGGGGTGGAGTGCGGGTGCGAGGAGGGGGTGGAGTGCGGGGGGGGAGTGCGGGTGCGGGGGGGGTGGAGTGAGAGGGGGTGGAGTGCGGTTGCGAGGTGGGGGTGGAGTGGGGGGGTTGAGTGCGGGTGCGAGTGGGGGGTTGAGTGCGGTTGCGAGGGGGGTGGAGTGCGGTTGCGAGGGGGGGTGAGAGGGTGCGGGGGGGGTGGAGTGCGGGTGCGGGGGGGGTGGAGTGCGGGTGCGAGGGTGGGTGGAGTGCGGGTGCGGGGGGGGTGGAGTGCGGGTGCGAGGGGGGGTGAGAGGGTGCGAGGGTGGGTGGAGTGCGGGTGCGAGGGGGGGTGGAGTGCAGGTGCGAGGGGGGTGGAGTGCGGGTGCGTGTGGGGGGGGGAGTGCGGGTGCGAGGTGGGGGGAGGGTGGGGTGCGGGAAGGGGGTTGGAGTGCGGGTGCGAGGGGGGTTGGAGTGCGGGTGCGAGGGGGGTGGAGTGCGGGTGCGAGGGGGGTGAGAGGGTGCGAGGGGGGGTGGAGTGCGGGGGGGTGGAGTGCGGGTCCGAGGGGGGGTGGAGTGCGGGTCCGAGGGGGGGTGGAGTGCGGGTGCGGGGGTGTGGAGTGCGGGTGCGAGTCGGGGGTGGAGTGCGGGTGCGAGTGGGGGGTGGAGTGCGGGTGCGATGGGGGGTGGAGTGCGGGTGCGAGGGGGTGTGGAGTGCGGGTGCGAGGGGGTGTGGAGTGCGGGTGCGGGGGGGGGTGGAGTGCGGGTGCGAGGGGGGGGGTGGAGTGCGGGTGCGAGGGGGGGTGGAGTGCGGGTGCGGGGGGTGGAGTGCGGGTGCGAGGGGGGGTGAGAGGGTGCAAGGGGGGGTGGAGTGCGGGTGCGAGGGGGGGTGAGAGGGTGCGAGGGGGGGTGGAGTCCGGGGGGGGGTGGAGTGCGTGGGTGGGTGGAGTGCGGGTGCGAGGGGGGGTGAGAGGGTGCGAGGGGGGGGTGGAGTGCGGGTGCGAGGGGGGGTGGAGTGCGGGTGCGAGGGGGGTGTGGAGTGCGGGTGCGAGGGGGGGTGGAGTGCGGGTGCGGGGGGGGTTGAGTGCGGGTCCGAGGGGGGGTTGAGTGCGGATGCGAGTGGGGGGGTTGAGTGCGGGTGCGATGGGGGGGTGGAGTGCGGGTGCGAGGGGGGGGTGGGGTGCGGGGGAGGGTGGAGTGCGGGTGCGGGAAGGGGGTTGGAGTGCGGGTGCGAGGGGGGTTGGAGTGCGGGTGCGAGGGGGGGTTGGAGTGCGGGGGGGGTGGAGTGCGGGTGCGAGGGGGGGTGAGAGGGTGCGAGGGGGGGTGGAGTGCGGGGGGGTGGAGTGCAGGTGCAAGGGGGGGTGAGAGGGTGCGAGGGGGGGTGGAGTGCGGGTGCGAGGGGGGGTGGAGTGCGGGTGCGAGGGGGGGTGGAGTGCGGGTGGAGTGCGGGTGCTGGGGGGTGGAGTGCGGGTCCGAGGGGGGGTGGAGTGCGGTTGCGAGGGGGGGTTGAGTGCGGGTGCGATGGGGGGGTGGAGTGCGGGGGGGGGTGGAGTGCGGGTGCGAGGGGGGGTGAGAGGGTGCGAGTGGGGGTGGAGTGCAGGGGGGGGTGGAGTGCGGGTGCGAGGGGGGGTGAGAGGGTGCGAGTGGGGGTGGAGTGCGGGTGCGAGGGGGGGTGGAGTGCGGGGGGGGTGTGGAGTGCGGGTGCGAGGGGGGGTGAGAGGGTGCGAGTGGGGGTGGAGTGCGGGTGCGAGGGGGGGTGGAGTCCGGGGGGTGTGGAGTGCGGGGGTGGGTGGAGTGCGGGTGCGAGGGGGGGTGAGAGGGTGCGAGGGGGGGTGGAGTGCGGGTGCGAGGGGGGGGTGGAGTGCGGGTGCGAGGGGGGGTGGAGTGCGGGTGCGAGGGGGGGTGGAGTGCGGGTGCGAGGGGGGGGTGGAGTGCGGGTGCGGGGGGGTGGAGTGCGTGTCCGAGGTGGGCTGGAGTGCGGATGCGAGTGGGGGGGTTGAGTGCGGGTGCGGGGGGGTGGAGTGCGGGTGCGAGGGGGGGGTGGAGTGCGGGTGCGGGGGGGGTAGAGTGCGGGTGCGGGAAAGGGGGTGGAGTGCGGGTGCGATGGGGGGGTGGAGTGCGCGGGGGGGTGGAGTGCGGGTGCGAGGGTGCGAGAGGGGGGTGGAGTGCGGGTGCGAGGGGGGGTGGAGTGCGGGTGCGAGGGGGGGTGGAGTGCGGGTGCGAGGGGGGGTGGAGTGCGGGTGCGAGGGGGGGTGGAGTGCGGGTGCGAGGGGGGTGGAGTGCGGGTGCGAGGGGGGGTGGAGTGCGGGTGCGAGGGGGGGTGGAGTGCGGGTGCGAGGGGGGGGTGGAGTGCGGGTGCGGGGGGGTGGAGTGCGTGTCCGAGGTGGGCTGGAGTGCGGGTGCGAGTGGGGGGGTTGAGTGCGGGTGCGGGGGGGTGGAGTGCGGGTGCGAGGGGGGGGGTGGAGTGCGGGTGCGGGGGGGGTAGAGTGCGGGTGCGGGAAAGGGGGTGGAGTGCGGGTGCGATGGGGGGGTGGAGTGCGCGGGGGGTGGAGTGCGGGTGCGAGGAGGGGGGTGGAGTGCGGGTGCGAGGGAGGGGGTGTGGAGTGCGGGTGCGAGGGGGGTGGAGTGCGGGTGCGAGGGGGGGGAGTGCGGGTGTGAGGGGGGGTGGAGTGAGAGGGGTGGAGTGCGTGTGCGAGGGGGGGTGGAGTGCGTGTGCGAGGGGGGGTGGAGTGCGGGTGCAAGGGGGGGTGGAGTGCGGGTGCAAGGGGGGGTGGAGTGCGGGTGCGAGGAGGGGGTGGAGTGCGGGGGGGGAGTGCGGGTGCGGGGGGGGTGGAGTGAGAGGGGGTGGAGTGCGGTTGCGAGGTGGGGGTGGAGTGGGGGGTTGAGTGCGGGTGCGAGTGGGGGGTTGAGTGCGGTTGCGAGGGGGGTGGAGTGCGGTTGCGAGGGGGGGTGAGAGGGTGCGGGTGGAGTGCGGGTGCGGGGGGGGTGGAGTGCGGGTGCGAGGGTGGGTGGAGTGCGGGTGCGGGGGGGGTGGAGTGCGGGTGCGAGGGGGGGGTGAGAGGGTGCGAGGGTGGGTGGAGTGCGGGTGCGAGGGGGGGTGGAGTGCAGGTGCGAGGGGGGTGGAGTGCGGGTGCGTGTGGGGGGGGGAGTGCGGGTGCGAGGTGGGGGGAGGGTGGGGTGCGGGAAGGGGGTTGGAGTGCGGGTGCGAGGGGGGTTGGAGTGCGGGTGCGAGGGGGGTGGAGTGCGGGTGCGAGGGGGGTGAGAGGGTGCGAGGGGGGGTGGAGTGCGGGTCCGGGGGGGGGTGGAGTGCGGGTCCGAGGGGGGGTGGAGTGCGGGTCCGAGGGGGGGTGGAGTGCGGGTGCGGGTTGCGGTGCAATGGTGCGATGGGTGAGTGCGGGTGCGAGTCGGGGGTGGAGTGCGGGTGCGATGGGGGGTGGAGTGCGGGTGCGAGGGGGTGTGGAGTGCGGGTGCGAGGGGGTGTGGAGTGCGGGTGCGGGGGGGGGTGGAGTGCGGGTGCGAGGGGGGGGGGTGGAGTGCGGGTGCGAGGGGGGGTGGAGTGCGGGTGCGGGGGGGTGGAGTGCGGGTGCGAGGGGGGGTGAGAGGGTGCAAGGGGGGGTGGAGTGCGGGTGCGAGGGGGGGTGAGAGGGTGCGAGGGGGGGTGGAGTCCGGGGGGGGGTGGAGTGCGTGGGTGGGTGGAGTGCGGGTGCGAGGGGGGGTGAGAGGGTGCGAGGGGGGGGTGGAGTGCGGGTGCGAGGGGGGGTGGAGTGCGGGTGCGAGGGGGGTGTGGAGTGCGGGTGCGAGGGGGGGTGGAGTGCGGGTGCGGGGGGGTTGAGTGCGGGTCCGAGGGGGGGTTGAGTGCGGATGCGAGTGGGGGGGTTGAGTGCGGGTGCGATGGGGGGGTGGAGTGCGGGTGCGAGGGGGGGGTGGGGTGCGGGGGAGGGTGGAGTGCGGGTGCGGGAAGGGGGTTGGAGTGCGGGTGCGAGGGGGGTTGGAGTGCGGGTGCGAGGGGGGGTTGGAGTGCGGGGGGGGGTGGAGTGCGGGTGCGAGGGGGGGTGAGAGGGTGCGAGGGGGGGTGGAGTGCGGGGGGGTGGAGTGCAGGTGCAAGGGGGGGTGAGAGGGTGCGAGGGGGGGTGGAGTGCGGGTGCGAGGGGGGGTGGAGTGCGGGTGCGAGGGGGGGTGGAGTGCGGGTGGAGTGCGGGTGCTGGGGGGTGGAGTGCGGGTCCGAGGGGGGGTGGAGTGCGGTTGCGAGGGGGGGTTGAGTGCGGGTGCGATGGGGGGGTGGAGTGCGGGGGGGGTGGAGTGCGGGTGCGAGGGGGGGTGAGAGGGTGCGAGTGGGGGTGGAGTGCAGGGGGGGGTGGAGTGCGGGTGCGAGGGGGGGTGAGAGGGTGCGAGTGGGGGTGGAGTGCGGGTGCGAGGGGGGGTGGAGTGCGGGGGGGGTGTGGAGTGCGGGTGCGAGGGGGGGTGAGAGGGTGCGAGTGGGGGTGGAGTGCGGGTGCGAGGGGGGGTGGAGTCCGGGGGGTGTGGAGTGCGGGGGTGGGTGGAGTGCGGGTGCGAGGGGGGGTGAGAGGGTGCGAGGGGGGGTGGAGTGCGGGTGCGAGGGGGGGTGGAGTGCGGGTGCGAGGGGGGGTGGAGTGCGGGTGCGAGGGGGGGTGGAGTGCGGGTGCGAGGGGGGGGTGGAGTGCGGGTGCGGGGGGGTGGAGTGCGTGTCCGAGGTGGGCTGGAGTGCGGATGCGAGTGGGGGGGTTGAGTGCGGGTGCGGGGGGGTGGAGTGCGGGTGCGAGGGGGGGGGTGGAGTGCGGGTGCGGGGGGGGTAGAGTGCGGGTGCGGGAAAGGGGGTGGAGTGCGGGTGCGATGGGGGGGTGGAGTGCGCGGGGGGGTGGAGTGCGGGTGCGAGGGTGCGAGAGGGGGGTGGAGTGCGGGTGCGAGGGGGGGTGGAGTGCGGGTGCGAGGGGGGGTGGAGTGCGGGTGCGAGGGGGGGTGGAGTGCGGGTGCGAGGGGGGGTGGAGTGCGGGTGCGAGGGGGGGTGGAGTGCGGGTGCGAGGGGGGGTGGAGTGCGGGTGCGAGGGGGGGTGGAGTGCGGGTGCGAGGGGGGGGTGGAGTGCGGGTGCGGGGGGGTGGAGTGCGTGTCCGAGGTGGGCTGGAGTGCGGGTGCGAGTGGGGGGGTTGAGTGCGGGTGCGGGGGGTGGAGTGCGGGTGCGAGGGGGGGGTGGAGTGCGGGTGCGGGGGGGGTAGAGTGCGGGTGCGGGAAAGGGGGTGGAGTGCGGGTGCGATGGGGGGTGGAGTGCGCGGGGGGGTGGAGTGCGGGTGCGAGGGTGCGAGAGGGGGGTGGAGTGCGGGTGCGAGGGGGGTGGAGTGCGGGTGCGAGGGGGGGTGGAGTGCGGGTGCGAGGGGGGGTGGAGTGCGGGTGCGAGGGGGGGTGGAGTGCGGGTGCGAGGGGGGGTGGAGTGCGGGTGCGAGGGGGGGTGGAGTGCGGGTGCGAGGGGGTGGAGTGCGGGTGCGGGGGGTGGAGTGCGGGTGCGATGGGGGGGTGGAGTGCGAGGGGGGGTGGAGTGCGGGTGTGGGGTGGTGGAATGCGGGTGCGGGAAGGGGGTGGAGTGCGGATGCGGGAAGGGGGGTGGAGTGCGGGTGCGAGGGGGGGTGGAGTGCGGGTGCGAGGGGGGGTGGAGTGCGGGTGCGAGGGGGTTGGAGAGCGGGTGCAAGGGGGGGGTGGAGTGCGAGAGGGTGGAGTGCGGGCGCGAGGGGGGAGGGGGGGGGTGGAGTGCGGGCGCGAGGGGGGGTGGAGTGCGGGCGCGAGGGGGGGGTGGAGTGCGGGCGCGAGGGGGGGGTGGAGTGCGGGCGCGAGGGGGGGTGCGGGCGCGAGGGGGGTGGAGTGCGGGCGCGATGGGGGGGTGGAGTGCGGGTGCAAGGGGGGTGGAGTGGGGGGGGGTGGACTGCGGGTGCGGGGGGGGTGGAGTGCGGGTGCGGGGGGGGTGGAGTGCGGGTGCGGGGGGGGGGGGTGGAGTGCGGGTGCGAGGGGGATGGAGTGCGGGTGCGAGAGGGGGGTGGAGTGCGGGTGCGAGGCGGGGGGAGAGAGTGTCCGAGGGGGGGTGGTGTGCGGGTGGGAGAGAGGGTGCGAGCAGATTGTTGAGGTTGAGGAGAGGAGAGGATTGTTGAGGAGATTGGGCGGCACGGTAGCACAGTGGTTAGCACTGCTGCTTCACAGCTGCAGGGACCCGGGTTCGATTCCCGGCTCGGCTCACTGTCTGTGTGGAGTTTGCACATTCTCCCCGTATCTGCATGGGTTTCCTCCGGGTGCTCCGGTTTCCTCCCACAGTCCAAAGATGTGCGGGTTAGGTTGATTGGTCATGCTCAAATTGCCCTTACTGTGTCCTGGGATGCATTGCTTAGAGGGATTAGTGGGTAAATATGTCAGGATAAGAGGGTAGGGCCTGGGTGGGATTGTGGTCGGTGCAGACTCCATGGGCCGAATGGCCTCTTTCTGTACTGTTGGGTTTCTAGGATTTCTAAGAGCGATGGGGAGAGTGCAGGGTAGAGTGAGTGACCTGGAACGGGGGTTGTTGAGGCCTGGGAGTGTGTTGAGGTTGGAGGGGGAATGTTGATGTGAGAGGGGGATATTAGGCAGGGATTTATGGAGTTGGGGTGGAAACTAAAGGCCAAGACTGACAGAGTGGTTATCTCTGGACTCTTGCCTGTACCACGGGATAGTTTAGAGAGGAATAGGGAGAGGGAAGGTTTGAATTCATGGCTGAGGGGATGGTGCAGGAGGGAGGGGTTCAGGTACTTAAGCAATTGGGGCTCGTACTGGGGAAGGTGTGACCTCTATGAGAAGGATGGTCTACACCTTAATCAGAAGGGGACCAATATCCTGGGGGGTAAATTTGCTAAGGCCATGCAGGGAGGTTTAAACTGATTCGGGGGGGGGGGGGAGGGATCCTGAGTAGTGGGGCTGAAAGTGAGGGATGCATGGATGGGGACTGCAATGCACGGCATTGCAGAGGTGGGGTGGAGCAGGGTTTGAAATGTGTATACTTCAATGCCAGGAGTATTCGCAATAAAGTGGGTGAACTTGCAGCGTGGATCAGTACCTGGGACTTCGATGTTGTGGCTATTTCAGAGACATGGATAGAGCAGGGGCAGGAATGGATGCTGCAGGTCCCGGGGTTCAAATGTTTTAGTCGAAGTAGGGAAGGAGGTAGAAGAGGGGGAGGGGTAGCATTATTGGTCAGAGATTGTATCACAGTGTCAGAGAGGAGGTTTGATGAGGACTTATCTGTTGAGGTAGTATGGGCGGAGATTAGAAATAGGAGAGGAGAGGTCACCCTGTTGGGAGTCTTTTATAGACCTCCTAAAAGTTCTAGAGAGGTTGAGGAAAGGATTGCGGAGTCAATCCTGCTTAGGAGTGAAAGTAATAGGGCAATTGTTATGGGGGATTTTAACTTGACTAATATTGACTGGAATTGTTATAGCTCTAGCTCGTTAGAGGGGTCAGTTTTTGTTCAAAGCGTGCAGGAAGGTTTTTTGACTCAGTATGTAGACAGGCCAACTAGAGGTGAGGCTATATTGGATCTGGTGCTGGGAAATGAGCCAGACCAGGTGCTAGACTTGGAAGTTGGTGTGCATTTTGGTGATAGTGACCACAATTCGGTTACGTTCACCTTAGTGATGGAAAGGGATAGGCATGAACCTCGGGCCAGTGGTTTTAGCTGGGGGAAGGGTAATTATGAGGCTATTAGGAGAGAATTAGGAAACATAGGTTGGACTAGGAGATTACAGGGACTGGGAACGTCCGACATGTGGAGTTTTTTCAAGGAGCAGCTACTGCGAGTCTGTGATAGGTATGTCCCTGTCAGGCAAGGAGGAATTGGTAGGGCTAGGGAACCGTGGTGCACCAAAAAAGTTTCTTTGTTGGTTAAAAAGAAAAAGGAGGCTTGTGTTCGGATGAGACGTGAGCACTCGGGTAGTGCACTAGAAAGCTTTAGATTGGCTAAGAGGGAGTTGAAGAGCGAGCTTAGAAGGGCTAAAAGGGGACATGAGAAGACTTTGGCGGATAGGGTTAAAGTGAATCCTAAGGCGTTCTATAGGTATGTCAAGAACAGAAGGTTGGTTAGGGCAAGTTTAGGGCCAGTTATAGATGGCAGAGGGAAGTTATGTGTGGAACCGGAGGAGATTGGTGAAGCATTGAACCAATATTTCTCTTCGGTGTTCACGCAAGGGGACATGAATATAGCTGAGGAGGACACTGGGTTGCAAGGGAGTAGAATAGACAGTATTACAGTTGATAAGGAGGATGTGCAGGATATTCTGGAGGGTCTGAAAATAGATAAATCCCCTGGTCCGGATGGGATTTATCCAAGGATTCTCTGGGAGGCAAGAGAAGTGATTGCAGAGCCTCTGGCTCTGATCTTCAGGTCGTCGTTGGCCTCTGGTATAGTACCAGAAGATTGGAGGTTAGCGAATGTTGTCCCATTGTTTAAGAAGGGGAACAGAGACTTCCCCGGGAATTATAGACCGGTGAGTCTCACTTCTGTTGTCGGCAAGATATTGGAAAAAATTATAAGGGATAGGATTTATAGTTATTTGGAGAGTAATGAATTGATAGGTGATAGTCAGCATGGTTTTGTGGCAGGTAGGTCGTGCCTTACTAACCTTATTGAGTTTTTTGAGAAAGTGACCAAGGAGGTGGATGGGGGCAAGGCAGTGGACGTGGTATATATGGATTTTAGTAAGGCGTTTGATAAGGTTCACCATGGTAGGCTTCTGCAGAAAATGCAGATGTATGGGATTGGGGGTGATCTAGGAAATTGGATCAGGAATTGGCTAGCGGATAGGAAACAGAGGGTGGTGGTTGATAGTAAATATTCATCATGGAGTGCGGTTACAAGTGGTGTACCTCAGGGATCTGTTTTGGGGCCACTGCTGTTTGTAATATTTATTAATGATCTGGATGAGGGTATAGTTGGGTGGATTAGCAAATTTGCTGATGACACCAAAGTCGGTGGTGTGGTAGACAGTGAGGAAGGGTGTCGTAGTTTGCAGGAAGACTTAGACAGGTTGCAAAGTTGGGCCGAGAGGTGGCGGATGGAGTTTAATGCGGAGAAGTGTGAGGTAATTCACTTTGGTAGGAATAACAGATGTGTTGAGTATAGGGCTAACGGGAGGACTTTGAATAGTGTGGAGGAGCAGAGGGATCTAGGTGTATGTGTGCATAGATCCCTGAAAGTTGGGAATCAAGTAGATAAGGTTGTTAAGAAGGCATATGGTGTCTTGGCGTTTATTGGTAGGGGGATTGAATTTAGGAGTCGTAGCGTTATGTTGCAACTGTACACAACTCTGGTGCGGCCGCACTTGGAGTACTGTGTGCAGTTCTGGTCCCCACATTACAGGAAGGATGTGGAGGCTTTGGAGAGGGTGCAGAGGAGGTTTACCAGGATGTTGCCTGGTATGGAGGGGAGATCCTATGAGGAGAGGCTGAGGGATTTGGGATTGTTTTCGCTGGAAAGGCGGCGGCTAAGAGGGGATCTTATTGAAACATATAAGATGATTAGAGGTTTAGATAGGGTGGATAGTGATAGCCTTTTTCCTCTGATGGAGAAATCCAGCACGAGGGGGCATGGCTTTAAATTGAGGGGGGGTAGTTATAGAACCGATGTCAGGGGTAGGTTCTTTACCCAGAGGGTGGTGAGGGATTGGAATGCCCTGCCAGCATCAGTAGTAAATGCGCCTAGTTTGGGGGCGTTTAAGAGATCCGTAGATAGGTTCATGGACGAAAAGAAATTGGTTTAGGTTGGAGGGTCACAGTTTTTTTTTTAACTGGTCGGTGCAACATCGTGGGCCGAAGGGCCTGTTCTGCGCTGTAATGTTCTATGTTCTATGTGGAGGGGGATATCTTGAGTGGAGTGTGAGTGATGGGGTGAGGTTGGAAAATGTTGAGGAGTGGGTCAGTGTTGAGATGTGAGGAGACAGTTGAGATGAGAGGTGAGATTGTTGAGGTGTGAAGGAGGAGAGTGGGTCAGAGACAGACAGTGTTGAGGTGAGATGGAGATTGTTGAGGTGTGAAGGAGGAGAGTGGGTCAGAGACAGACAGTGTTGAGGTGATTCTGGGCGTGTTGAGATGAGATGGAGATTGTTGAGGTGTGAAGGAGGAGAGAGGGTCAGAGACAGAGAGTGTTGAGGTGATTCTGGGAGTGTTGAGGTGAGATGGAGATTGTTGAGTTCGAGGGGGGCAGGGGGGAGTGTGGATTTGAGAGCGAGACCGGTGACCAGAAGGGGGAATGTTAAGATGAGAGGAAATTGTTGATGTGAGAGAGAGAGATTGTTGAGGTGAAAGGGGTGTGTGGAAGTGAGAGGGAGAGTGATGACATGAGGGGGTGTATTGAGATGAGGTGGGGGGGTTGTTGAGGTGAGAGGGGGGAAAGTTGAGGTGAGATGGCGGGAGCTGAGGTGAGGCAATGTGCTGAGATGAGAAGGGAGAGCTGACGTGATGGGGGGAGAATGTTGTGGTGAGTCAGAGGGTGGGATTTGTCCCCCGCGCTCACCCCTAAATCGGATAATCCCACCAGAGGTAATGGGATCTTCACACGGTCTGTGCCCGTCTGCTCCGACTCCCATGCGGTGTGGGACGGGAGATTTATCTCTTGGGGATGTTGAGTTGAGAGTGTGAAGCTGAGTGGGGAGTATAGAGATGAGATGGGTAGTGTTGTGATGCGTGGGGTAATGTAGAGGTGAGTGGGAGGATTGATGTGAGGGGGGAATATGTTAAGGTGGGAGGGGGAGAGTTGTGTTGAGTGGGGGAGTGTTGAGCTGAGAGGGGGTGTTCTTGTGAGAGGGAATGATGTTGACCTCAATGGGAGAATATAGATGTGAGAAGTTGAGTGTTGAGGTGAGAATTTGCCTGTTGCGATGAGAGGGGATGTGTTGAGGTGCGGGGAGGTGTGTTGGTGTGTGGGGATGTGTTGAAGTGGTGGAGAGTGCTGGGTTGAGGGGAAGTGTTTTTGAGGGGTGAGAGTGTTGAGGTGAGAAGGGGAGTTTTGTCATGAGAGGGACATTGTTCCATTGAGGCACGGCATAGAACATAGAACAGTACAGCACAGAACAGGCCCTTCGGCCCACGATGTTGTGCCGAGCTTTGTCTGAAACCCAGATCAAGCTATTTCCTCCCTATCATCCCGAAGTACTCCATGTGCCTATCCAATAGCTTCTTAAATGTTCCTAAAGTTTCTGACTCCACTATCCCTGCAGGCAGTCCATTCCACACCCCAACCACTCTCTGAGTAAAGAACCTACCTCGGACATTCTTCCTATATCTCCCACCATGAACCCTATAGTTATGCCCCCTAGTGACCGCTCCATTCACCCGAGGAAATAGTCTTTGAACGTTCACTCTATCTATCCCCCTCATCATCTTATAAACCTCTATAAGTCTCCTCTCAACCTCCTCCACTCCAAAGAAAAAAGCCCAAGTTCCCTCAACCTTTCCTCATAAGACCTACCCTCCAAACCAGGCAGCATCCTGGTAAATCTCCTTTGCACTCGTTCCAGTGTCTCCATATCCTTCTTGTAGTGAGGTGACCAGAACTGCACACAATAGTGTTAAGGTAATGGGGCATGTCGAGCTGAGGGGAGGGATGTTCATGTGAGAGGGCTGTGTTGATGTGTGAGGGGAAGTATTAAGGAGAACGGGGAGTGTTTAGATAGGAGTGGTCGCTGAGATCAGAAGGGGTGGGTTTTGAAATAAGGGAGGTGTGGATCGCAGGCGGTGAATTCGGGTGTGAGAGGGAGAATTTAGAAGCGAGACGGATAGTGTTGAGGAGAACGGGTGTAATGTCTGTGTGATAGAGATTGTGTCGAGAGGGGAAGGGGAGTATTGAGGTGAGCGGGGGTGAGTTGAGGTGAGGGAGTGTGTTGAAGTGACAGGACAGTGTTGGTGTGAGAGAGAGAGTGTTGGGGTAATGGGGAGTGCTGAGTTGAGAGCGTGAGTGTTAATGTTGTCATGTGAGTGTTCCTTGAAGAATTATTGTTTAAATCATGCGGCTTCCATGGAGGTGGAGCTAAGCTGTGGCAGTCAGGTGGTAGTTTTTTTTTGTATTTTAGTTTAGTTTTGGGAAGCAGTTTCGCAGCAAGCTCAGAAGCAATCTCTCTCCCTCTCCCTGTCCTTCTCTTTTGAAAAGGCTGTGTTTTGCCAAATAGATTCGACTGCAACCTCTGCTGAGTTTCTCAAGGGATTTTGAGCATTCAGCCCAGGAGGCTGGACATGTGTAATAATTCGGCATTAACCTCTGCTGTATTGTGGTGATTTGGAGGGTTTTGTGGATTGGATGTTGGCTTTGGTTGGAACACACCAGAGATATTTCCTTCAGAGTTGTATATTATCGTGGTTGTTGTGTTTCTTGTTTGAAATTGCTAAATGTTCTTGCTAATTGTCTTACTACACATGTCAACAATATTCTTAATTAAACTTTGTATTGAATAAGAGTTCCTCGTGGGTCAGTTCACTCACACTTGAAGTGAAACCTCTCGTGCTCCTTCCAGCCAGATTCAAGGTAAAGAGTTACAGGTCACTCGAGCTTCATGAAACACCTGGAAGTATCCAACCTGACTGAGAACAACTGGGGGCTCCGGGATTGAAACCTGTATTTCTTGATTGATTTGGGATTAGTGAACTCAAAGACAGTGAGCGGTGAGCAGATTTGTGTTTTCTTTTCAGGTGTTGTATTCCAGTTTAAATAGGGAGTGTGGTTTGGATTAATGTCTCTTTCAGAGGCTCAGAAGTTTCTGCGGGTGGAGGAAGTCACGCAAGTTACCTGACAGATAGTGACTAAAGCAAAGCTTTTGGAATTGGAAACACATTGCAGTTGTCATTGCCTGACAGAGTACAGAAAGGAGAGATAATTATGGCAATAGCACAACATTTGGAATTGTCAGAAGCTCAGTCAGAATCGTTGGAAATGGCGAGAATTCAGTTACAAATGAAACTGACTCAATATAAAACATAGAAAGAAACCCTACAGTACAGAAAGAGGCCATTCGGCCCATCGAGCCTGCACCGACCACAATCCCACCCAGGCCCTTCCCCCACACCCCTACATATTTACCCACTAATCCCTCTAACCTCCGCATCTCAGGACACTAAGGGCAATTTTTAGTGTGGCCAATCAACCTAACCCGCACATCTTTGGACTGTGGGAGGAAACCGGAGGAAACGCACGCAGACACGAGGAGAATGTGCAAACTCCACACAGAAAGTGACCCAAGCCGGGAATCGAACCCAGGTCCCTGGAGCTGTGAAGCAGCAGTGCTAACCACTGTGCTACCGTGCTGCCCGGTGTAATGTCTGTGTGATAGAGATTGTGTGGAGAGGGGAAGGGGAATATTGAGGTGAGCGGGAGTGTGTTGAGGTGAGGGTGTGTGTTGAAGTTACAGGACAGTGTTGATGTGAGAGGGAGAGTAGCTAAAAAGTAGTGAATTAAAACTATTTGAATTACAGGGAAAAGAAAAGGAAAGAGAGGAACGGCAAGCAAAATAATTAAATCAATCTGAATTATAGGCAAAAGGGAAAAGGAAAAATAGAAAGACTTTGAACTGCGGAAACTGGCCTTCAAATGTAAACATCGGGTACGATTGGCGGAGGTAAAGGGTAAAGTACAGTCTGAGGGTAGGGATGAGGATAGTGAGAGAATGAGGGGCAGAAAATTAATCAGGAGATAGAAAAGGCAACATTACAATCATCATGGGGGACTTCAATATGCAGGTGGACTGGGAAAATCAGGTAGGTCGTGGATCCCAAGGGAAGGAATTTGTGGAATGTTGAAGAGATGGTTTTTGGAGCAGCTTCTAACAGCCGACTAGGAAACAGGTAATTCTGGATTTGGCGATGTGTAATGAGGCAGACTTGATCAGGGAACTGAAGGTGAAGGAACCCTGAGGGAGCAGTGATCACAATACGATAGAATTTACCCTGCAGTTTGAGAGGGAGAGGCTGGAATCAGATGTAACTGTATTGCAATTAAATAAAGGTAATTACAAAGACATGAGGGAGGAGCTGGCCAGAGTTGATTGGAAAGGGAGCCGAGCAGGGGAGACAGTGGAACAGCAATGGCAGGAGTTCTTGAGAGTTATTTGGGAGGCACAACAGAAATTCATCCCAAGGAGGAGGAAACATGCCACAGGGAGGACGAGGAATCCATGGCTGACGGGGAAGCCAAGGACAGCAGAAACACAAAAGGGAAAGCATCCTTAGTGGCAAGGATTAGTGGGAAGGCAGAAGATTGGGAAGCGAGCAGAGGACAACTTAAAAAAGCAATAAGGGGGGAGAAGATGAAATATGAGTATCAGCGAGCTCGTATTATAAAAAAAGACAGGAGGAGTTTTTCCAAGATATAAAAGTTAAGAGAGAGGCAAAAATAACCATTGGATCACTGGAAAATGAGGCTGGAGAAGGAATAATAGGAAACAAAGAAATGGCAGAGGAACTGAATCGTTACTTTGCATCAGTCTTCATGGTTGAAGACACCAGTGGGATGCCAGAGCTCCAGGAGAGTCGGGGGGCACAGCTGAGTGTAGTGGTCATTACTAAGGAGGAGGTTCTGGGGAAACTGAAAGGTCTGAAGGTGGATAAATCACCTGGACCGGATGGACTACACCCCAGGGTTCTAAAATAGATAGCTGAGGAAATTGTGGAGATACTGGTGGTGATCTTTCAGGAATCACTGGAGGCAGGGAGGGTCCCAGAGGACTGGAAATTAGCTGATGTAACACCGCTGTTTAAGAAGGGAGGGAGGCAGCAGATGGGAAATTATCGGCCGGTTAGACTGACTTCCTTCATTGGCAAGATTTTTGAGTCCATTATTAAAGATGAGATCTCAGAGTACTTGGAAGTGCATGATAAAGTAGGACTGAGTCAGCACGGCTTTGTCAAGGGGAGCTCATGTCTGACAAATCTGTTAGAGTTCTTTGAGGAGGTAACAAGGAAGTTAGATGGCGAGAACCTGATTTATTTTGATTTCCAGGAGGCCTTTGATAAGGCGCAGCATAGGAGACTGTTATATAAGTTAAGGGCCAATGGTGTTGAGGGCAAGATCCTGGCATGGATAGAGGATTGTCTGACTGGCAGAAGCAGAGAGTGGGGATGAAGGAATCGTTTTTCAGGATGGCAGCCAGTAACCTAGTGGTGCGCCTCAGGGATCGGTGCTGGGACCACAACTTTTTACAATACACATTAATAATTTGGAAAAATAAAATGAAGGCACTGTTGCTAAGTTTGGTGATGGTACAATGATATGCAGAGGGACAGGGAGTATTGCGGAAGTGGGCGGGGGGAGTGGGAGGGGGAGGGCTGCAGAAGGACTTGGACAGGTTAGGAGAGTGGATAAAGAGGGGGCAGATGGAATACAATGAGGAAAAGTGTGAGGTTATGCACTTTGGAAGGAGGAATGGAGGCATAGACTATTTTCTAAATGGGGATATGCTTCGGAAATCAGATGCACAAAGAAATTTGGGAGGCCTTGTTCAAGATTCTCTAAAGGTTAACCTGCAGGTTCAATCGGCAGTTAGGAAGGCAAGTGGAATACTGGCAATCATGTCGAGAGGCCCCGCACCAAGTTCAGACAGAGACGCTGTTCAGATTCACACAAGGTTCGGACTCGGATCATGTTCAGATTCACACCGTGTACAGACTCACCTCAGCTTCACAATCATAGAAACATTGAAATATAGGAACAGCAGGAGCAGGCCATTCGGCCCTTCGACCCAGCTCCGACATTCAGTTTGATCATGGATCATCATCAACTTCAATATCCTGACCATCCCTTGCTCCCATATCCCGTGATCACTTTAGCCCCAAGAGCGATACATAATTTCTTCCTGAAATCACGAAAGGTTTTGGCCTCAGCTACTTTCTGTGGTAGCGAAGTCCATAGATCATCAGAGTGGAGAAATTTCTCCTCACCTCTGTTCTAAAAGGTTGATGCTTATCCTCAAACCATGAACCCTAGTCCTCAACTCCCTGAGGATCAGGAACATTCTTTCTGAATCTACCCTGTCTAAACATGGTCCAATATTATATGTTTCACTCTAATGAACTGCAATGAATAAAGCCCTAACCGACTTAGTCTCTCTTCATATCACAGACTTGCCATCCCAGGAATCAGCCTGGTAAACATTCGCTGTACTCCCTCTATAGCGAGGATATCCTTCCTCAGATAAGGACACCAAAACTGCACAGAATACTCGAAGTGTGGCCTCAACAATGCCCTGTACAACTGCAGTGACACATCTCTATTCCTGTACTCCAATCTTATCCCTATGAAGGGCAGCATTACAGTTGTCTTCTTTACTGCCTGTTGTACATGCGCGCTGACTTTCACTTACTGATGCATACGGACACCAAGGTCTCGCTGAGTATCCACCTCTCTCAATTTACACCCATTCAAATAATAATCTGTCTTCCTATTATTGATGCTAAATTGGATAACCTCACACTTATCCACATTTTACTGCAACTGCTTTGCACATGCCCACACATTGAGCCTGTTCAAATCACACTGAAGCATAAGAACATAAGAACATAAGAAATAGGAGCAGGAGTAGGCCATCTAGCCCCTTGAGCCTGCCCCGCCATTCAATAAGATCATGGCTGATCTGACGTGGATCAGTACCACTTACCGCCTGATCCCCATAACCCTTAATTCCCTTACCGATCAGGAATCCATCCATCCGCGCTTTAAACATATTCAGCGACGTAGCCTCCACCACCTCAGTGGACAGAGAATTCCAGAGATTCACCACCCTCTGGGAGAAGAAGTTCCTCCTCAACTCTGTCTTAAACCGACCCCCCTTTATTTTGAGGCTGTGTCCTCTAGTTTTAACTTCCTTACTAAGTGGAAAGAATCTCTCCGCCTCCACCCTATCCAGCCCCCGCATTATCTTATAAGTCTCCATAAGATCCCCCCTCATCCTTCTAAACTCCAACGAGTACAAACCCAATCTCCTCAGCCTCTCCTCATAATCCAAACCCCTCATCTCCGGTATCAACCTGGTGAACCTTCTCTGCACTCCCTCCAATGCCAATATATCCTTCCTCATATAAGGGGACCAATACTGCACACAGTATTCCAGCTGCGGCCTCACCAATGCCCTGTACAGGTGCATCAAGACATCCCTGCTTTTATATTCTATCCCCCTCGCAATATAGGCCAACATCCCATTTGCCTTCTTGATCACCTGTTGTACCTGCAGACTGGCCTTTTGCGTCTCATGCACAAGGACCCCCAGGTCCCTTTGCACGGTAGCATGTTTTAATTTGTTTCCATTGAGATAGTAATCCCATTTGTTATTATTTCCTCCAAAGTGTATAACCTCGCATTTATCAACGTTATACTCCATTTGCCATATCCTCGCCCACTCACTCAGCCTGTCCAAATCTCTCTGCAGATCTTCTCCGTCCTCCACACGATTCACTTTTCCACTTATCTTTGTGTTGTCTGCAAACTTCGTTACCCTACACTCCGTTCCCTCCTCCAGATCATCTATATAAATGGTAAATAGTTGCGGCCCGAGTACTGATCCCTGCGGCACGCCACTAGTTACCTTCCTCCAACCGGAAAAACACCCATTTATTCCGACTCTTTGCTTCCTGTCGGATAGCCAGTCCCCAATCCACTTTAACACACTACCCCCAACTCCGTTTGCCCTAATCTTCTTCAGCAGCCTTTTATGGGGCACCTTATCAAACGCCTTTTGGAAATCCAAAAACACCGCATCCACCGGTTCTCCTCCATCAACCGCCCTAGTCACATCTTCATAAAAATCCAACATGTTCGTCAAGCACGACTTTCCCCTCATGAATCCATGCTGCGTCTGATTGATCGAACCATTTCTATCCAGATGCCCTGCTATCTCCTCTTTAATAATGGATTCCAGCATTTTCCCTCCTACAGACGTTAAGCTGACCGGCCTATAGTTACCCGCCTTTTGTCTCCTTCCTTTTTTAAACAGCGGCGTAACATTAGCCGTTTTCCAATCAACCGGCACTACCCCAGAATCCAACGAGTTTTGATAAATAATCACGAACGCATCCACTATTACCTCTGACATTTCTTTCAATACCCTGGGATGCATTCCATCCGGATCGGGGACTTGTCCACCTTCAGTCCCATTAGTCTACCCAGCACTGCCTCTCTGGTAACATTAATTGTATTAAGTATTTCTCCTGCTGCCAACCCTCTATCGTTAATATTTGGCAAACTATTTGTGTCCTCCACCGTGAAGACCGACACAAAAAACTTATTTAAAGACTCAGCCATATCCTCATTTCCCACTATTAACTCCCCCCTCTCGTCCTCCAAGGGTCCAATATTCACTCTCGCCACTCTATTCCTTTTTATATATTTATAAAAACTTTTACTATCATTTTTTATATTAATTGCTAGCCTAGCTTCATAGTCTATCCTTCCTTTCTTTATCGCTTTCTTAGTCTCTCTTTGTTGTTTCTTAAATTTTTCCCAATCACTTGTTTCTCCACTAATTTTGGCCACTCTGTACGCAGCTGTTTTTATTTTAATACTCTCCTTTATTTCCTTCGTTATCCACGGCTGGTTCTCCCTTTTCTTACAATCCTTGTTTTTTGCTGGAATATAATTTTGCTGAGAACTGAAAAGGATCTCCTTAAAAATCCTCCACTGTTCCTCAGCTATCCTACCTGCCAGCCTGCTCTCCCAGTCTACCTTAGCCAATTCATCCCTCATCCTATCATATTTCCCTCTGTTCAAACAGAGGACACTGGTTTGGGACCAAACTTTCTCCTCTTCCATCTGAATCAGAAATTCGACCATATTGTGGTCACTAGACCCAAGAGGGTCCTTCACAATAAGATCCTTAATTCTACCTACCTCGTTACACAATACCAGATCCAAAATAGCTCGTTCCCTCGTCGGTTCCGTAACATGCTGTTCAAGGAAACTATCCCGACAGCATTCTAAGAACTCTTCCTCCATTCCACCCTTACCGACTTGAGTCTGCCAGTCAATGTGCATGTTGAAGTCCCCCATGATTATTGCCGTTCCGTTTTTACACGCATCCCTTATCTGCTTGTTTATAGCCCTCCCTACCTCAACATTATTATTTGGGGGCCTATATACCACACCTACTAGTGTCTTTCTCCCTCTACTATTCCTCATCTCTACCCATAATGATTCCACGTTTTGTTCCTCAGAGCCTATGTCATCCCTCAGTACTACCCTGATATTATCTCTTATTAATAGCGCCACCCCACCACCTTTTCCTTCCTGTCTATTCTTCCTAAACGCCTGATACCCCTGGATATTCATCTCCCAGTCCTGGTCACCTTTCAGCCACGTTTCTGTAATGGCCACTAGATCGTACCCACTTGTGCTGATTTGCACCATCAACTCATTTACCTTGTTCCGAATGCTTCGTGCATTCAGGCAAAGTGTCCTTATTCCAGCTTTTATCTGGACCCGCTTTGATGAGTCGCGAACACCGTCTCCCTCTACTCCCTTATCTAAATTACCGCCTTCATTCACTTGCACCCTCTCCTCTACCATTAATTTTGTAATTCCCCTTACCCCTGCATCCTCCCCCCCATCAATTAGTTCCTTGATCCTAGTCAACTCTTCTAGCTCCCCTCCCCCCAACCTATCTACTTTAAATTCTCCCCAGTAGCCTTAGCCAACCTACCGGTGTCGTGGTTCCCCAGGACGACAATTTATTCACATCAATTAAAACAGAGAGTCTGAGCAGCGATCTTCCAAGCAATAGACTTTATTTCTCAGCACAAGAGATAAAGTCGGGAACGTCCGGAACACTCCAAAGAGCCCTTGGGCTTACAGTCTTTTATGTACATTTCAGCTCCCTATCTCAAGATTCTTATCTCACTTTTATTGCCTGTCCTTGGTTCTCATCTTACTTTAGACCCTTTATCTGTTGTATTGGCAATTAGTCGTTCCCTGTTATATCTCTGTGTCTCTTAAATCATGGTGGTTATGGCTCTTACCTTTATCTGACCTTTTCTGCTTGTACTATAATCGTAGTTTTGTTGATTTAGGCCGAAAGTGTTAGAAAGGACATTCTCTCTGCTGATTTTATGGTTTTATGGTCCACTATTAAGTTGAACCACCGAGCAGTCTTCCTTGTTTTCTTAAGTGACTGTTGTCTGCTTTCCTTAATTAGTGATTGCTATATTACTTCTCTAGTTCCTCCACTTTGATCATATCGACTACACTTGATTATATTAGGTCACACGAAGTTATTTTAGGTTATATACCCATCTCACTACTCACCTAAATCTGCTATATCATTTTACTAAAACCTGTGAATCTGAATTTCATACCTAGCTCATACAATATCTAATACAATTTCCCTTACAAGTGAATCTGAATTTCATACTAAACTCATACAATATCCAGTACAATTTCCCTTACAAGTCCCCCCTTTGAGGCTATTCCCTAGCCTCATCCCAATTACCAAGCTCAAATAATCCCCTCGCTCAATTCCATTTGCATTTCATTTTAATCACTTTTTCAGGCGATGTGGAGGAGCCGACTATTTTGGTCAGGGATCAGTGTCCCTATTCTAACTTTATCATAATTTGTCTATCCCGGTTCTGATTTTTGGGTTGCTCCTCCAGATTGCCTGCCCCTGACAGTCATCAGCCAAAAACCTTCCCACTCTTGTCTAGGGAAGGGAAAAAGACTGATTCCTGTGTACAGACTAAGTTCTCCTGGTTTCGTGCGGACTTCAGCAAGGTGCTGTTGTTTCCACAAGGTGATCTTCCACTATTGTAGTTATTTTACAGAGTGACGAGTTTCAACTTCGACCAAGGTCATTGTGAATCCACTCAGCGGGGGCGGCTCAAGATTTTCCCATTCCTCTGTTTTTTCTCTCGAGCGTGAGCTGCTTAGCACCCGCGTCACCATCTGCCGCGCTGCCACTCTGGTAAGGAAGGATCTCAGGGCGGGTAAAAAACAACAAAATATCAATCCCAGAATGATTATTGTTGCGATTGCTACAGCTCCAGCTTTGGCAAACCACGCCCCCCATCTTCCTAATATTCTGTCCAGCCAACTCCATACCTCATGCCCAAACCCAGCATTTGTTTTTCTGCGCTTTTCCCCAAATAGTATTTGTGCTCACTAATCGTTCACGTTTTGTTCGTCTTAATACTCTATCTTCCTGATTTTGCACCCTTATGTCTTCTGTATCCCATTCTCCTTTTCTATGGGTCACGGAAGTTCCTAAGGGAAATAGTTTCCAACTCCCAGGTGGGGAATGGGGCCCCTTCCCTGTCCTCACCTCCCTCGGCACCTTGACTAATAGGCTCAGGCTGGGCATTTGTATCATCAGCCAGCTCATGTACAGAACTACTTTCATCATCCTCTATTCTTTTTGTTCTTCCTTGGCTCTGTTCCTCCTCCCCACGATTCTCCCCGTGTATTTCTATTTCTTCCTCGCTATCACTTCTGTCCACTCTGTGTACTTCTTCAATTTCCCTTCTCTCCCCTACCCCTGGTACTGTTCTGGTACAATGGTTCAAGTGATACCACAGTGTACTGCCTTCTACTTGCAACGCCGTGGGAGACACTTTGGTGACTTCAAACGGTCCTTCTCGTCTCGGTTCGTTCCAACGTCTCCGGAACTTTCTGATGTATACTCGATCTCCAGGCTTGATCTGATGTTCTGTTACCGGATTCTCCTCCTCCTTGGCTTTTTCCTCACACTGACTCAGTATGTAGTCAATCGAGTTTTGCAGGTATGGTGACCAGAATCCTTCCTTCTTGATCTTTCTAGCCACTTCTCCTCTTGCACAGTGGTCCACTCCATGCGCTTCGCTAATTAGTACGGTTAGTAATGATGTGGGTGCTATGACTAATCCCTCCCCATTTCTCCATATCCTGTCCTGTTGTCCCTGTAGTGCTCCTCTATCTTTCCACATTGCCTTTTCAGCTACAGAGGTTTCCTCCTGTAACTGTGCTACATCCTCTAATGTGATCTGAGGTTCGATATCCCCCGTACCTGGCCCTGGGTGCGGCCTTGCTATTTCTACTGGGGCTATCGTAGCCTCAATGCATCCTGACGCTTCTTTAGCTGCCTTGTCGGCTTTGGTGTTTCCCTGTGTGATGCTGTCTGCTCCCTTTTTATGCGCCTGACACTTAATTATGGCTAATTCCCTTGGACCCATCATGGCCCTTATTAAAGCCCTGATTTGACCTTCGTGTTGTATTGGTCCTCCTCCGCTTTTCATAAATCCCCTTTGCTTCCATATTGCCCCGAACAGATGGCAGACCCCGTGGGCATAGGCCGAATCAGTATAAATTTCCAATGCTTCCCCGTTTGCTAGCTCACATGGTCTGGTCAATGCTTTAAGTTCTGCCAGTTGGGCTGAACAGGGCTGTTCACATTTCTCTGCTTCTATGACTTCAAGTGTTTCCCCTTTCTGTTCAACTATGGCATAGCCTGCGTGGTTTCCTAAGTGATCCCTGTAACATGAGCCATCTACATACAGTATCCTTTTCCCTTCTGTCACTAGTCCCTCTGCTCTTAAATCTTTTCTCAGTTTCATAAATGTTTTTGCTTCTCTTAAGCATTCATGTTCTTCTCCTTCATGAGGTAATGGCATGTAATCAGCTGGATTTACTCTGTTGCACTTTATAATCGTGATATCTGGAAATGTGGTTAGCATTCGATAATGATGGATCCTAGCAGGTGTCAGCACAAATTTTCCTTGCTCAATCAATTCAGCTACCTTATGGTATACATGTATGTTTATCGGATATCCCATTGTGACCGTGGCTGCCTTTTCGTACGCCCACCAAGCTGCTGCCAGGCCTTGATAGCACGGAGGGTATCCCATCGCTACGTCGTCTAGCTTGGTACTGTAATATGCTACAGCCTGCCTTCGTCTACCCTTGCAATTTTCCTGCATTAACATTGCTGTAGCAAATCCGGCTTCTCTGTTACTCACAAATAAGTCAAAGGGCTTGTCATAGGTCGGTAAAGCCAAGGCTGGTGCCTGTGCCATTTCTCTCTTTATATTCTCAAATGCGTCTGAAGCATCTTTATCCCATTTTAGTTTGGCTTTTAATTCGTCACACCCTGCCTCCTTCATTATCTTTCGTAGTGCCTGCGTTTTTTCGGCATAGCTTTCCACCCATTCTGAACTGAATCCTGTCATTCCCAAAAATGTCATCATTTGTCCCACCGTCTGTGGTTTCGGAACTTTTAGTACTGCTTCTATTTGCTGTGAAGCTATCTCCTTCTGTCCTGCTGATATTTCTCTTCCCATGTATTCTACCTTTTTCTGGCACAGCTGCAGCTTTTTCCTGGAAACTTTATGGCCCCCTTCTGCTAGTCTTTTCAATAGTTTTAAACTATCCTTCCTGCATTGTTCTTGTGTTCCTGTGCATAATAATAAATCATCCACATATTGTATTAGTGTTCCTTCCAACTGTATTCCTTCTAAATCTGCTCTCAACACCTGATTGAATACATGTGGGGAATGTTTAAATCCTTGGGGCATCCTATTGTATGTGTATTGTTTCCCCTCGTACGTAAATGCAAAGAGATACTGACTTTCTTGAGCTAGTGGCACACTAAAAAATGCCGAACATAGGTCTATTACAGTAAACCATCTACTTTCAGGTGGTATATTTGTCATCAAGGTATAAGGGTTTGGAACCTCTGCTGGCATATCTTCCACTACCTCATTAATTGCCCTTAGGTCATGCACCAATCTCCATTTTTCTCCGTCCGCCTTTTTCACTGGTAGTAGCGGTGTATTACACCTGCTCCGGGTTTCTTTTAATACCCCTGCTTCTATCAATCCCTTAATCGTCCCTCTAATTCCTTCAATTGCTTCTGTCTTGATTGGGTACTGCGGCCTATACGGCCCCTGACGTCCTATCTTTAATCTGACTTCAACTGGATTAGCGTTTTTGACCCTCCCTACATCCGTGTCCTGTCTGGACCACAACTCCTGCGGGAGGGAGTTCAAATCCTGCTCTAACCTCTCTCTCCACTCCAGTTCCTGTTTCTCGATTTGCACTCCTATTGTTATCTGCTTCGGTTTCCCAAGCATTTTAACATCCAAAATTATTTTCGTCATTTGTCCATTGCTGGACGTCCAAATATCTACATTGTCTGTCTGGACAAATTCTAAATCTTGTGCTCTCAACACCATTGGTCCTAGGTCTTTTGATCTGTATCCCGGATTCACTTTCAATGTGACATGTGGCTCCGCCCCAGATACAGAGAACCATTTGTTAACCCATTCATTCCTAACAATTGTGAGGGCCACTCCCTCTAGTCCGATTAAAATACTTCCTGACTTTATTTCCTGTTCTCGTCCTGCCTCCCTTTCCCATTTCTCCTGTATCTCAGGTTCCTGCCCTTCATCAAATATCATTGTACTGTGTAATTCTGTTCTTGGCCATTTGGCTTGTGGAACCCAAGTGTTTATAAGCTTTCCCCAAACTTCCCATATCTGTTTTTTAACTTGTTCCTCTATATCTCCCAACCAATATACATTAACCCCTTCCTTTCCTGGTATTTCAAGTGGATACATTCCCATCAAATCAATTCCTTGTTCAGTGCATTCTAATTTCAGTCCTAAACCTAGGATTGCATCCCTTCCCAATAGATTTAAAGGAGTTTTATCACATACTAAAATAGGTACATGGGTTGTCTTATTTCCAATGGTAACAGGCACCGGCGTCGTCATTCGAGCTAATGTTACTTTCCCCGAGAACCCCACAGTTTTTACAAACTGGTTTGACAATGGTAAGTGATCCGCATATTTCGTTTGCATGCACGTACATGTGGCGCCGGTGTCTATCATCATGGGGACCTCGATCCCTTCTACTCTAACGTTAACTATAGGTTCCTGCTCTGCAGTTTCTGTTATCTGTACGTGCTGTCCTACCATTTCGGGGTTCTCTGGGCCTCCCTATGGGGAATTCTGATGGTTTACCGGCCCTTGAAACATCGGGATGCTGTTTGGCGATCCTTGGATCAGTTGTTGGCCTGTCTGCTGCTGGTTTTCTCCCTGTCTGGGGAAATTCCGCGGGCAATTCCTTTTTATGTGCCCTGCCTCCCCGCACCCCCAACACACACCTGAAGGGCCAGGCAGTGGTCCCTGTCTCGGAGTCTGATGATTAACCTGTCCCTGTCCTCTCTGATTCTGATAGGGTGGCCTACCACCTCCCTGTCCTTTCCCATTTCTATTCCAGTCAGTCTGACTTTGCAGGGCGTATGGGTTTTGATAATTTAGGCCATAGGCTCCTGGGTTCATGGACAGTGGGAAGGCAGAAATGTTATAGGTTATGACGGGCTGGCCTCCATCTCCGCTCCCCCCTTTGATTAGTGCAGGTATTTCCTCTGGCTTTTGCTCCACCATCATTGGTGCTATTTTTCTGGGTGCGAGATCCTCTTTTGCCTTCAGTTTATCCTTGCTTTTGATCTCCTCCAACTGTGCCTGAAGGAGTTTACGTTGTACCTCCTTCAGCTGTTTGTCTGCATTCTTTTCATCTTTGCGATGTCTCTCTACTGCATGGGCAACATAATCCACAAACTCTCGGTAATTTTTTGAGTCCAAGCCCACCACTTCCTCCAGCCTTGTCTTAGCTGGGGCTGGCAAGCCCTCTAGGATTGCAGCCCGGAACATGGAGTTGGTCAGTGGGTCTATTAAAATGTCCCTCTCCGTGTCCCTTCTCCACCTTTTTAATTGATTCTCCACATACACAGCTGCATTCTCCTCCTCACCCAGTGGCTCTCCCTTTAGGGTTTTTACATCCATTCGATTGGGGTACATATCCCGCAGTGCCTGCCAGATGACTTGGCGGTACTGGTCCATTAGTGTCCCATCCACCGCTGGGTCATAAGCTGCGGTCGGGATGCCAGCACGTCTCATTACTTCCGCCATTTGGTCCATTCCTAGCACCTTTGTCAGGAGAGCTTTGATGTCGCCCAGTGCCATCCTTTTTCCCACCATCCCTGCCTCCAACTGTCCAATCCACCTTCCAGCCCCATCCAAAATATTGGGTAATTCATTAATTAAATTAGGCAAATCCTGACCTGACCAAGGGATATACTGCGGTCTGCCACCCTTCAGAATCACCGGGAATACCCTTTTCCCTCTCCTATCCACATCTGGAAACTTTACAGGTGGGTGCCTTTCCCGCCTTGATTTTCTTTGCACCCCTAATATTGATTGCCTCCCTTCGTCTTCCTCTGGGTGCTTCCACCTCCATCCTTGTGATGTCTCACTTGCATACTCGCAAAAATCATTTCCTGTTTTCCCCTCATATTTATTTCTAACATTTTCTCCTCCCTCTTCTCGTTCTTTTTCCTTTTTCATTACCTTCTTTACCCATTCCAAAAGTTCTACCACCTTTACTTCGTCCTCCAACTCCTTTCTCCTTTGGTTCAGCCCATCCAAATCCTCTTCTGTTTTCCTAGCTGCTTTCTCTATACCTTGTTTCTTTTCTCCCTCCTTTCGTGCCCATTCCTCCTTCGTCATCTGTTCTATGTCATATTCTCCCTCAAAATTCATTGTGCCTGATATAACTGGGTACAGTCCCGTGGAGCTCTGTTTCTCTAAGTATGGGGGTGGGGCTACGTTTGGATCTTCCAATTTTGCTTTTTCCTCAAGTTGTACTGGCATCTGCATTCTACCTCCCCTCCATACCCCTCTTCTCTCTTTCCCTTCTTGTTGGAATAGGGCTAATATCTCTAACTCCTTTTCTCGCTTCTCCCTTCTTTTGCTCGATTTATCCTTAATCTTATAGTTCTTTATCATTCCCTTCTGGTCCTCACACCTCTCTATGGACCATGTGCCTTCCTCCGGCCACTGTGTATTGGTCTTATTTGTTCTTTTGGCCCATTTTTTAGAGACGTGTTCTATATCTCCCCTAAGGGCTGGGAACTTATCCCCTAATATCTCCACAGGTGTCTTAACTTGGTGCGCCATTACTCGTCTTTTTGGATCACTGTCGCAATTTTTGTCACTTAATCTGTCAGAGTTAGGTATCACAGTGATTATTACTTGCTGTATTGTTTTTCCGTGCTCAGTCCCCTGTTTACCTTTCCTTTGGATTTCTTTTGCCACTATTTGTAATTCTAACCGGGGTCCTGATATCCACTTCCCCGTAGTCCCCTGTCCCGGCACTATCTTCCTCTCCCGGGCCAGAGGGTAGTAGGTTTTCACTTGCTCGTCTATGTGTATAAGAATCCTGTATCGGTCAGATCCCTTTATTAATTTCTCTAGGGTTTCCAATTTTATTTCGTCTATCCAATTCCTATCGACTACTCTTTCCCATTTTACATACGGCCACTCATTCTTTATCTCCTCTAAGTTAGTTATATGTGTAATCTTTTTCCAATCCAGTGTTGCTTCCGTTTTTTTTTTATTATTCAAAGATTAGTTATTTTCAATCTTGTCACCAGGCAGTTATGTCAGGGTAATTTTTCAAGTTGTTAGTTATTACCCTACCTATATTCCGACTCTCTCTCTTATTTCTGTCCTTCACGCTGTTTTCTCAGACCAGTTTGTTCAAATTGGTCTTTTACTTCCTCTATTCTAGCTGCTACTCCCCTTTCCTGTGCTTAAAATCCACTCCTGTGCTTTTGACTACTGTATTAGGTCAGAGAGCGATCTCTCACTGATCTCTCTCCCTCTCGGTTGACGTCCCTTACCCGAGGTCCTGGGTAGGTTTGGACTGGCAGGTTTTCCCACACTTACTCTCTTCTGGGCAAGTCGTGACCTGAAAAACCCGCTCCAAACCGCTCGACTTAACCTAATTGCATTACTTTAGCTTTCGGCCTTTTTCCCGTCTCACTTTTTACCCATTCACAGACAATACAGTATTCGCAGCGCGCTTTTGCATGCAAAAATTCTGCTCTTCAGATCAGACTCAGTCTCTCAAAATTTTTTACACAATTTGGTTTTACCTGTGCAGGATATCTTTTTGGGTTGGGGAGATCCAGGACCAGCAGAGAGCCGGGTGCGCCGGGCCTCGAGAAAACCCCTTTCTGACAACAAGGATTTACATGCATGCAAGTCTGCTTACCTTGTTGACAGAAGGCCGGCTGGGGACTTCTCGGTTCCGGTCGGACCACCGTCTCCGCTACTCCTTCCAGATGCTTTTCTGGGCGATCTCTCACCAACCCTGCTAAGCAGCGCCAATTTTGTCGTGGTTCCCCAGGACGACAATTTATTCACATCAATTAAAACAGAGAGTCTGAGCAGCGATCTTCCAAGCAATAGACTTTATTTCTCAGCACAAGAGATAAAGTCGGGAACGTCCGGAACACTCCAAAGAGCCCTTGGGCTTACAGTCTTTTA
Source organism: Mustelus asterias (assembly GCF_964213995.1). NCBI lineage: Eukaryota > Metazoa > Chordata > Chondrichthyes > Carcharhiniformes > Triakidae > Mustelus > Mustelus asterias. The sequence continues at coordinate 36,508 of NW_027590464.1, forward strand.
TGTACATTTCAGCTCCCTATCTCAAGATTCTTATCTCACTTTTATTGCCTGTCCTTGGTTCTCATCTTACTTTAGACCCTTTATCTGTTGTATTGGCAATTAGTCGTTCCCTGTTATATCTCTGTGTCTCTTAAATCATGGTGGTTATGGCTCTTACCTTTATCTGACCTTTTCTGCTTGTACTATAATCGTAGTTTTGTTGATTTAGGCCGAAAGTGTTAGAAAGGACATTCTCTCTGCTGATTTTATGGTTTTATGGTCCACTATTAAGTTGAACCACCGAGCAGTCTTCCTTGTTTTCTTAAGTGACTGTTGTCTGCTTTCCTTAATTAGTGATTGCTATATTACTTCTCTAGTTCCTCCACTTTGATCATATCGACTACACTTGATTATATTAGGTCACACGAAGTTATTTTAGGTTATATACCCATCTCACTACTCACCTAAATCTGCTATATCATTTTACTAAAACCTGTGAATCTGAATTTCATACCTAGCTCATACAATATCTAATACAATTTCCCTTACAAGTGAATCTGAATTTCATACTAAACTCATACAATATCCAGTACAATTTCCCTTACACCGGCCAGGATATTGGTCCCCCTGTGATTCAAGTTCCACCCGTTTTTTGTATACAGATCACCCCTGCCCCTAAAGAGGTCCCAATGGTCCAAGAACCTGAATCCCTGCCCCCTGCACCAGTCCCTCAGCCACACATTCATCTTCCACCTCACTCCATTCCTGCCCTCACCTTCCCGTGGCACAGGCAGTAATCCTGAGATTACTACCTTTGCTTTCCTCTTTCTCAGCTGTCTCCCTAATTCCCTGTACTCCCTTTTCATGACCCCTTCTCCCTTCCTACCCACATCAGCGGTACCAATATGTACCGCTACCTCAGGCTCCTCTCCCTCCCACCTCAGGATTTCCGGGACGCGACTAGCGACATCCTGGATCCCGGCCCCAGGGAGGCAGACCACCATGCGAGACTCCCGCCTACCTCCGCAGAAACGCCTGTCTGTCCCCTTCACCATCGAGTCCCCGATTAATACCGCCTTCCTCCTCTTTTCCTTAGCCCTCTGAGTTACAGGGCATGTCTGCATGTTTCTCATAGCTCACCCTCACACACCTTTTATCATCTGCAAATTTGGAGATGATACATTTAGTTCCATTTTCAGAATAATTAATATATAATGTGAGCAGTTGGGGTCCGTGCACAGATTCCTGCAGAACCCCACTAGACACTGACTGCTAATCAGAAAAAGGCCCATTTATCGCCAACTCTTTGCTTTCTATCAGTGAACCAGCTTTCTATCCGTCTCAAAACATTGCCTGTAATCCCATGTGGTTTCACTTTACATGGCAGTCTGCTATGTGAGAACTTGTCAAAAGTCTTCTGAAAGTCTCATTAAACACATCTGCTCACGTCACTTTCTGAACAGTAATGTCTGGGGGACACCTACCCGCCCTGGACCTGGCCGTAAGGGATCGGGCAGTAAGGGACACAAGACACAGCAATACCTCTCCACCCACTTCCCTAAACTCCCACACTTCCCCCAGCTCTCAGTGCTTCACTCTCTGCAGCTTGCACTCTGTGGAGCTCCCTGAGTGGGCACATTTCACAGGCCTCAGTTTGGTAGTTTATATTTGCCCGTGTCCAACTCATGAACCTGATTGAAGTCACTGCCACCCCCCCTCCGCCTCTAGGTCTGAGTAACCGCCGAGGGCTGACCACCTTGGAAGCCTTTTTTGGAGTTTCAATGCTGGGTCCGGTTCCTGCTGCTCAGCCTCGGAAGTGAGTGGGGTTCAGCAGACCGGAGCTCGCCTCTTCCACCATGAGCGTGTGGCCTGAGTTCCCTTTATCGGGTGACAATGTGATCGAGAGGCTAAACCCACTGTGTCCATTTCAGACTCCGAGGTTCCCACTGGCGGAGATGGGGAACAGGAGCCGGAGTGCCTGGAATTCTTTCCAAAGTTCCCGGTCTGCTGGGAATTGATTTTTCCTGCACGGCTTGGGGCTTCATGGCTTGTAGATGATTGAAGCATTCCCATCGGATGGTATCTCCCAAGCGGACTTGATAGGAAACTGGCCCTGTTCCAGACTCGACCGTGCCTCATAACCACGCGGATCCATTGCCATGATTCTTTACCAATAACCTATCACCTGCCTTTCGGTGCCTCTCCCGGCTGGTGGGAACGGCACTGGGTGTCAGCTCCCGCCCTCAGAAGGTCAGACTTAACACTGGGCGGAGTGAACTTCCCATCAACAACTCTGCTGGGGCTATTCCAGTTGTTGAAGAGGGGAGGTCGGGGGGAGGTTGGAGGGTGTCATTCTGTAATTGAAGATGAAATCTGGATGGTTTGGTGTCCAAAGAGACTGAGGGATGGTATTTTGAACCTGCTTTTACTATTTGGGCCGCCCTTTCTGCCAGGCCGTTGGATGATGGGTAATATGACACTGCCCTAACGTGTTAAATTCTGTCCAACTTCATCGAATGCACAAATTCCTGACTGATGAAGGGTGGTCCATTTTCAGAAACTATCACCTGCGGGATCCCGGGTGTCATGAAAGAGGTGTGAAGTTTCTCCACTCTTGTCCTTGTGTTTGAGTAACTCACCCTGTGTACGGCCATCCATTTTGAATCAGCATCTACCATTATCAGGAACATAGACCCCATGAACGGACCGGCACTCTCCGTGTGCAGCCACGTCTACGGATGTCCTGGCCATTCCCAAGTGTGAAGAGTAGGAATTGGTGGTACTTCTGCCCTTGTTGATATTGTCAACACTGACCCACGGGCAAATATTCGTAGCCATACCTGGCCACCAGACATGGCAACTTGGAGGATCTTCAGTTTGCCACTCCTGGGTGGCCATGGTAAAGTTCACCATGGGATGGTGACCCTGGCTCAGGATGACACTCTTGAACCCCAAAGGCGTGTGCCATCTTCCACAGTCAGCTGCTGTCTGCCACTCCAATATGGGTGCAATTCAGGCTGTAACGGCCTTTTGGATTCCCCCATCAGCACTCGCTGCTTCAATTCATTCAGGAATGGGTAATTTTGCCTCCACAGCCGAATCTTATTGGCTGCCACTGGGAGAGTTTTGAGAAAGTTCATGATTACCGTCTCTTCCATTGGGAATATGACAAGTGTCTGTTAATCGTAGCCAACTCAAGGCACCTACCTGAACGACTCGGCCTCCTGGAAGGTGTTCCAATCAATAATGGTAGGCGGACAGTAATAAAGCCCACAGCTGGATATGGGCCAATATTATGGGCCGCACCATCATGCAGTTCCTTCTGGAATTTCTTTGCCCAAACGATCACCGTAGACGAGGTGTCACAGTGGTTAGCGCTGCTGCCTCATAGCGCCAGAGACCTGGGTTCAATTCCTGGCTTGGGTCATTGTCTGTGCGGAGTCTGCACATTCTCTCCGTATCTGCGTGGGTTTACTCTGGTTTCTCTGGTTTCCTCCCACTGTCTGAAAGACGTGCTGGGTAGGTGCAGTGTCCATGCTAAATTCTCCCTCAGTGTTACCCGAACAGGCACCAGTGAGTGGCGACTTGGCGATTTTCGCATTAACTTCATTGCAGTGTTAATGTAAGCCTACATTTGACACTTTATAAATATTAAACTTCCTCTGAGTATGAATGGTTGAATATCGCTGGGAATCCTCATCTAGCTGTCAGTATAAGTGCACGTGAATAAGTTCATAATTAGAAACAAGAATCCTCCTGCCAGCTTTGAAGCTCAGTCCTCAATCAGAGGGATTGGGTATTTATGCAGCTGTGAGAAACAGTTTACCGTTTGTTTAAAATTTCCCAGTACAAAGTATTTGTATTCACTCTTGGGACTTGGGTGTCACTGGCCGGCCAGCATTTATTGCCCATCCCTAGTTGCCCATGTTCAGAGGGCAATTAAGTGTCAACCACTTTGAGTCACATTTAGTCCTGACCACATAAGGACGACAGATTTCCTTCCCTGGAACATTGGTGAACCAGATGGGTTTTTCCGAAAATCGACACTGGTTTTATGGTCACCAGCTGATTCTGAATTCCAGATATATTTGTTCAAACTCCACCATCTGCTGTGACGGGATTCGAACCCGGGTGCACAGAACTTTAGCTGAGTTTCTGTATTAATAGTGTAGTGATAAAACCACCAGTCCATCACATCCACACCCAGAGTGTACACACCCTGACTTCTGGTAACCGAGACACACCATATTATATACGTCTGCAGGGCTCCCGGATTGGACAGCATTAACTGTCTCAATCAGGGAGCTCATATTCCAATAACTCCACCTGATGGTTATCGTTAAAGTCATTCAGTATGTCTCTCTGTCTGTCTCTTTCTGTCTTTCTGTGCATGCCTCTCTCTGTATCTCTCACTCTCTGTCTCTCTCTGTCTGCCTGTTTCTCTGTGTCTCTTACTGTCTCTCTGCATCTCCCTCATTCACCTCTTTACACTCTTCCTCCGTGTCTCCTCCTCCCTCTCAGTCTCACTCTCCTTGTCCCTCTCCTTCTCTGTCCCCCTTTTCTTATTTCTCTGTCTTTCTCTCTCTCTCTACCTCGCTCTGTCTTTTGCTCTTGCTGTGTCCATTGTACTCATTCAGTCTCACTGTTTCAAATTCGCTGACGCTCTCTGTCTCTGTTTCTCTCTGCCTCTCTTTCTGTCTCCCTTTCCGTTTTAGTCTCCCTCTCTCATTGCATCCTCCCATCTGTCTCCCTCTGTCTCCCTTTCTCATTCCCTGTCCATCTCCCTCCCCATTTCCCCCAATCTCTATCCCTGTTTTTCTCGCTCTGGGAGAGTCCCTATCTGTCTCTGTTCTTTTTCTCTCTCTCTCTCGCTCTCTCTGTTTCTCTCCCTGTATCTGTTAGAAACTCTTTCAAACTGTGTCACGCTCCATGTAGTTGTACCCTTCCCTCTCTCTGTCAACCTCCGTCTCTCTATCACTCCCAGTTTTGCTCTCACTGCCCTCTCTCTCTCTTTATCTTTCACTCTCTCTGTCTCTGTGAGGCTGTTTGTTATTTATATTTGAAAGTCCAATAGAAAGAGTCAGGGGTCTTGTCGTTGTAGTTTCCTCTCAGGGTCTAATGAGTTGAAGAATTGCAGTAAGGGGATATTTCAGCAGACTTTTCAGCTGCTGCCTGAAGTGAGTCTGTGTCACAGCATAAATGGCAGTGTTTGTACAACAACTTGTGAGTTGTAACATGAAACCAAATTCCAGAACATAGTAATCTAACCATACCGACTCATAGCCCAAATCATACATCCGACTCCATATAGAATAAACCATTAATGTCGACCATAAGAGGATGAAATTGGCTGAGATAACAAACAGTAAAATGATGGATTTCCTGCGACTCTCCATCTCAGGGTCTCTGGGATTCTCCCCACTGTTGTGAGCCCGGAGTCTCCTGCGGGCTCTGCTGCTCATTAAAATGTGTCTGACGGTGAAAACGTTGAGCAGCAGAATCAGGACGAACGGGACAGTCGGGGTTAGAATGTGGTGGAGGAACTCGATTGTTCCCCAGACCGGAGATAACATCACATCCATTGTGACATCACAAAACCAGGGGACGTTCCCCAGCAGATATCCATTTAATAACATAAAATACCAGGAAATGTTCTTTAAACAGCTCAGCACCGTCACTGTTCCCAGAACCACAGCCGCCGATTTCTCACTGCAATATTTACTCTTCAGCTTGGGGCAGCAAATGGCCACAAATCGATCAAAGGTGAAAGTGACGGTGAACCAGACAGAACAGTCAGTGGCTGCATAAAGCAGGACGGCGTGGATGTTACACACGGGGAGCGAGCGCAGGAAAACAAACTGTTCCCGATAAAGAATGGGAATGTGTCTGAATATCAGGTCGAAGATAACGACCAGCAGATCCCCCGCTGACATGGCCACCAGGTAACGAGTCACACATTTGGACAGACCACAGTTTCTGCTCGTCAGTGTCACAGTTGTGATTATGTTCACTGTCAGGAAGGGAAATAAAGAATAAAATTAGACAGGATTCAGGGAAAGATGTTACCATTTGGACTGAGGATGGGTTGAAATAAAAAAGAATGTACACACATAAAATCACTTATTTTTTTTAAACCAGCACGTCTTTTGCAGTGTGAGAGGAAAGTGGAGCATCCGGAGGAAACCCACACAGACACGGGGAGAAGGTCCAAACTCCACACAGACAGTGACCCAAGCCTGGAATTGAACCCAGGTCCCTGACGCTGTGAATCAGCAGTGCTAACCACTGTGTCACCGTGCTGCTCCATGGTAGCAACACAGTGGTATATATTTGGGAGAGAGCTTTCCGGAGAGTCCACAACATTGACCCTCACTCAGCTACAAGGATGAGGGAGTAAACCCTGACAGAAAATCCAGACTGGAGTCCTGTAGATGGTAATCTGTCGTCTCTCAGACAGTTTACTGACAACCCTGCAACAGAGCTGGGACCAAAGAGGGCTGGTTTGACCCTTGTCTCTGGACAATACTAACAATTGGCAGAGGGAGATCCTGATGCCTTGACAGCACGGAATCTCTATTATATTTACACAGAACTGTACCCTGGAGAGGAGATCACAGTATTGTGGCCACTGTTAGCACCACACAGGAAAAAATAGTAATCTCACACTCGATTGGCACAGAACACAACTTCCAGTGTTTGCTTTCAAGAGTGGGAGAAAGCTTCAGGGTTCAGCGAATCGCTATCGTCCATAATGCTCAGTGCGATTACTGCTGTCCCACGTTGATCTACTGGACCAGTGCAGCTGCATCAGTCCTCTCTCGGCAGGAAGGTTGCCAATCTATGCACCAGGTAAAACTCAAACAAAGGCAGTACCAAAGGAAAAGCCAAGCAGGCTGCCTTAATGCCCATCGTCCGGTGACTCTGATGTCCAATATTATGAAATGCATCAAAACGTTAGTCATGTCCGGCTTCCCAGATTGCCTGGATCCACGACAGTTCACCGACATCCACAACAGTTCCACAATGCCATCTCCCTGGCCCGACAGTGAATCCTGGAACACAGACTCGTGTTTATCAACTACAGCTCAGCCTGCAACACCATTAGTCCTACGAAACTCATGTCCAAAGTCCGTGGCCCTGGGCTTGGCTCCTGCCTCTGCAATTGGATCCTGAACTTCCGAATCCATAGACAGCACAATTAAGGACAATCAACTACATCTCCTCCACAATCATCCTGAACAGCGGTGCCCCGTAAGGCTGCGTCCTCAGCCCCTTACTATACTCCTTATACACTGGTGACTGTGTGGCCAAATTCCCCTGCAACTCGATTTCCAAGTTTGCTGATGACACCTGCAGTGGGTCGGAGGAAGAGACAGAGAATCTGGTGAACTGGAGCGACAACAATCATCTCTTCCTCAATGTCAACAAAGCAAATCGACTTCTGGAAGCCTAGTGGAGTACATGCCCCTATCTACATCAATGGGATGAAGTTGACATAGTCGAGAGCTTCACGTTTTAGGGTCCACATCACGAAAAACCTTTCCTGGTTCCTCCATGACGTCCCTATAATTAAAAAAGTCTCCGAACGCCTCTATTTTCTCAGAGGTTTACAGACATTTGGCATGTCAGCTGCGACTCTCACCAACTTTTACAGATGCACCATAAATAACATTCTAGCTTGGAATGGCTCCTGCTCTGTCCAAGACTGCGAGAAACTTCAAAGCTTGATGAATGCAGACCAGTCCATCACTCAAACCAACCTCCCACTCATTAACTCTGTCTAAACTTCCCGTTGCCTCACAAAAGCAACCAGCTTAATTCAGGAATAGCGCACCACGGACATCAACTTTTCCCACTTGTTCCATCAGAGAAAAAGATAAAAAATGTGTGATGACATGGACCAACCGACTCATAGAATCATAGAATCACTACAGTGCAGAAGGAGGCCATTTGACCTATCGAGTCTACACCGACAACAATCCCACCCAGGCCCTATCCCCAAAGTCCCACATATGTACCCTGCTAATCCCCCAAACATACATATCCCAGGACGCTAATGGGCAGTTAACATGGCCAATCAACCTAACCTGCACATTTTGGACTGTGGGGGAAAACTGGAGCATCCGGAGCAAACCCATGCGCATACGGGTGGAATGTGCAAATTCCACACAGACAGTGATCCAAGCCGGGAATCGAACTCAGGTTCCTGTGAGACAGCAGCACTAACCATTGTGCCACCATGCTGCCGACTCAGGAACAGCTTCTCTGCTGCCATCAGACGTTTGAATGGACCCACATTGCATTAAGATGATCTTTTACTACATCCTAGCTATGACTGCAACGTTACATTCTGCCCTCTCTCCTTCTCTATGTACAGTATGCTTTGTCTGTATGGCACTCAAGCAACAACACTTTTCACTGTGTATCCAATGTTATGAAATGCATCAAAAGGTTAGTCATGGCATGAATCAATTCCGGCCTCCCAGATTGCCTCGATACACTACAGTTCACCTACCTCCCCAACAGGTCCACAGACACCATCTCCCTGGCCCAACACTGAACTCTGTAACACTGTAACTCTGAACATAGAGAAGGAGAGAGTGCAGAATGTAATGTTGGACTCAGAGCTCGGGTGTAGAATAAGATCATCTGAATGCGATGTGGGTCCATTAAAACGTCAGATGGCAGCAGAGAAGAGGCTGATCTTGAGTCGGCAGCATGGTGGCACAATGGTTCGCACTGCTGTCTCACAGGGACCTGAGTTCGATTCCCGGCTTGGATCACATATTTATTATATGTGAAAATAATAAACCAAATCAATTCAAATCAAATCAGTGTTTCGCATCTCAAGCTGAAACATCAGCACGATGTGCCCTGACCTTACCAATGAACTTATGCAGGTTGATGATGTAGACGGGACGGCTGTGATCGAGACTGAATTTACAAGGCTGAATGTGGACATTGGGGAGCTGCGAGAAACTGGACTTGCTCACAGTGGATTCTTTCCAGAGGAACACCACACGTTCTTGTAATAGGAGAAATCCCAACAGGCGAGATGTGAGAATGGAACAAAGTTTTAAAAAGAAGCTTCACTGGTGCTGATGGAATCCCAGGAATTGAAATGGGATCCCTGATGCTGTGAGGCAGCAGTGCTAACCACTGTGCCATACTGCCATCCTGCAAGGTGCCCTGGAGATATCCAAGATCACGGCCAGGACACCACCATCAGCATATCCGTAGTTGGGAAATGATTGGAAAACAATCTGAGGGACAGAATTAATCTCCACTTCGAGAGGTAAGGATTTATGAACAATAGTCAGCATTCCTTTGACAGGGGGAGATCATGTCTAACAATTCGCTGGAATATATTGAGGAGGTGACTGGATGAGGAGATGAGGGAAGTGCAGTCGATGTAGTCTACGTGTTCTTCAGAAAAGCTTTTGACAAATATGGGAGACTGAACAAGGAAGTGATTCCGAGTGGAACCAGGTCAATTTGGTAAATTATATTCAAAATGGCTGAGTGGCAGAGGGTGATGGTGGAAGGTTGTTTTTGTGACTGCAAGCCTGTGTTCAGTGGGGTTCCACAGCGATCGATGCTGGGTCCCTTGCTGTTTGTAGTGTACATTGATGGTCGAGACATGAATGTGTGAGGTGTGATCAGTAAGTTTGCAGATGATACAAAAATTGGTGGTGTGGTAAATATTGAGGAGGAAAGCCTTAGATTACAGGAATCATAGAATCCTACAGTGCAGAAGGAGGCCATTCAGCCCATCGAGTCTGCATTGAGCACAATCCCACCCAGGCGATATCCCCTGAACCCCATGCATTTACCCAAGCAATTCTCCCTGACAGTAAGTCCAGTATATCCTGGCCAATCCACCTAACCCACAAGTCTTCCGACTGTGGGCGGAAACTGGAGCACCCGGAGGAAACCCATGCAGACACGGGGAGAATGTGCAAACTCCACACAGATGTGGTCCAAGCCAGAAATCGAACACACGTCCCTGGCGCTGTGGGGCAGCAGTGCTAACCACGGTGCCATCGTGCTGAGGAAACTGAAAGGCTGGGCAAATGGGCAAATGTAATTTACACCTGACGAATGTGAAGCCGTGCATTTGGGACGACTATCCGGACAAGGAAATGCACCATGTCCGGTCGAGTCTGAGGAAGTGCAGAGGACCAGAATGAATTTGGGGTGCAGATATGTGGATCCTTAAAAGCAGCAAGACAGGTAGATGAGGTGGTTAAGACGACATGTAGGATACTTGCCTTTAGCAGCCGCAGCATAGAATATAAGAGCTGGGAGGTGATGATGGAAGTGTATAAAATGCTGATTAGACCAGAGCAAGAGAACTGTGCACAGCTCTGGACATCACACTACAGGAAGGATGTGATTACACTGGAGACGGTGGAGAGGAGATTCACCAGGATGCTGCCTGGGCTGGAGAGTTTCAGCTATGAGGACAGGCTGGTTAGGCTGGGTTTTTTACCCTAGAGCAGACACGGCTGGAGGTGGAGCGGGTGTAGTGGGTGGTGGTGGGGAATGCTTTCAGGTGGGGGCGGGGGGGTGGGGGACTGAGTGATATGAACATAATTATGTGGTACACGGATAGGAAGAAACCTTTTCCCTTCAGTAGAGGTGTCAATAACCAGAGGGGCGTGGATTTAAGGTAAAGGGCAGATTTTTGTGTGGATTTGAGGGAAAATGTTTCCATCCACAGGGTGCTGGGATCTGCAGCTCACGGCGTGAAAGGATGGTAGAAGCGGGAACAACCACAAGAGGCATTTAGATCAGCAACTCAAACGCCAGAGCATATAATTATTAAACTAGAAAGAGTGCAGAAAATATTTACTAGGATGCTACTGGGACTTGATGGATTGAGTTATAAGGAGAGGCTGAATAGACTGGGACTTTTTCCCCTGGAGCGTAGGAGGCTGAGGGGTTAACTTATAGAGGTCTATAAAATAATGAGGGGCACAGATCAGCTCGATATTCTATATCTTTTCCCAAAGGTAGGGGAGTCTAAAACTAGACGGCATAGATTTAAGGTGAGAGGGGAAAAATACAAAAGTGTCCAGAGGGGCAATGTTTTCACACAGAGGGTGGTGAGGTCTGGAACGAGCTGCCAGAGGCAGTAGCAGAGGCAGGTACACTTTTTTTTTTAAAAAAGCGTTTAGATAGTTAAATGGGCACGATGGGTATAGAGGGATATGGGGCAAATGTGGGCAATTGGGATTAGTTTAGGGGTTTAAAAAGAAAGGGCAGCATGGATAAGATGGGCCGAAGGGCTGTTTCCATTCTGTAAACTCTATGACAAGGCTGTGGATCGAGTGCTGGAAAATGGGATTCGATTGGATAGGTGTTTGATGACCAGTTCAGACATAATGGCCGAATGGCCTCATTTCGTGCTGTTAAAACTCGATGGCTGTTAGGCCACCCACAGCAGTGGCCCCATCACTTGCAGCTCTCACAGCGCTGGCTGGGATACCGACCACCTCCCAAACCTATCTGGTTGCAAATGCGCAATTGCAGCCAGCAGTGAGCTGCCTGGTCTGAGAGAGACATCTGTCAGCTCTCTGCTGCTGCAGTGAGCTTCAACACAACAGCTGCCTCCAGGTAATCCGGGGGTGCTCAGCTCTTTCTGAGCAGCCCCCGACCAGATATAGACCCAGCACCCTCCCCACCACCTGGACCAATCACCGCCCCTTCCCCCACACCAATTGCATGCAGAGTGTCAGCAGGGCACGTCTCCTTAACCCACTGTGCATGCAGAGAGGCAGCGAGAACCCTTCCTACCCCACTGTGCATGCAGATAGGCAGCGAGAACCCTCCCTACCCCTCTGTGCATGCAGAGAGGCAGCGAGACCCCCTCCCTACCCCACTGTGCATGCAGAGAGGCAGCGAAATCCGCTCCCTAACCCACTGTGCATGCAGAGTGGCAGCGAGACCCCCTCCCTACCCCACTGTGCATGCAGAGAGGCAGTGATGCCCCCCTCCCTACCCCCACTGTCCATGCAGAGAGGCAGCGAGAACCCCTCCCTAACCCACTGTGCATGCAGAGAGGCAGCAAAACCCCCTCCCTACCCCACTGTGCATGCAGAGAGGCAGCGAGACCCCCTCCCTACCCCCACTGTCCATGCAGAGAGGCAGTGCTGTCCCCCTCCCTCCCAACACCAATCACGTGCAGAGTGGCAGCGGGGACCACCCCACCCCACAGACAGCGGGCAGAGTGGTTACGGGACCCTCTCCGACCCAGCAACTACGTTCAGAGTCGGCCCCGCTACCTTCAGGCTCCGCCCCTGTAGACCCCGCCACCTCATGCCCCAGTCCCTGGTACTGCCCGGTGGGCATTGCCCAAGGGGCACCTACCTTTGCCCTCGACCTTGCCCAGTGCCCTCAATGGCCTTCAGTTCTCCCGGCGAGGTCATCATGACTCATCCTCATACATGTAGCCAGCTGTTTTCCTCACCGGACCCAACCTCTCCCGGTGAGGCTCCAAAGGCAAGTGTGGCGCACAATTCCATCCCAGGCTCGCTAATTTCATTTAAATTTGTTTTAAAATAAATTGAAATAATTTATTCAGCCTCTTGCCGGAAATGGGCAGGAGACTGAATCCGCTGTTTATCCATTGCCGGTGAAGGTTGCAAGAGGTGAGAAATGGGACGTGGACCTGAGTTCCAGGCTGTCACGCGGTTTTACTTGATCACCCCGCCATCAATGGACAGGGAGTAGCTGTTATCCTGCCCCCTACCGTGTGTGTGTTGCGTGTGTCTATATTGTCTGTACCAGTATGCTTCTGTGTGTGTGCGTGTTTGTGTGTGAGCAACAGAGTACCTGACGAGTGTTCCTAAGTGTGCGTTATTCTGGAGTGTTGCAGCTATTTTGCTTCTTGAATTTGTGTGTGAGTGGGAGTAAGTGTCTAAATCTGATTGCTTCTATCAACAAATGTGTATATTAATGTATGTGCGTTTTGGGTGTGTCTGTGTGTTTGTGTTCCTGTTGCTCTCGGAGAGATTGTGGTAGCACAGGGGATAGCATTGCTGCCTCACAGCACCAGAGGTCCTGGTTCAATTGCAGGCTTGGCCACTGTCTGTGCAGATTCTGCATGTTCTCCCCATGTCTGCGTGGGTTTCCTCCGGGTGCTGCAGTTTCCTCCCACTATCTGAAAGTTGTGCTGGTTGGGTGCATTGGCCGTGCTAAATTCTCCCTCAGTGTACCTGAACAGGCGCTGGAGTGTGGTGACTCGGGGATTTTTATAGTAACTTCATTGCAATGTTAATGTTCGCATACTTGTGACACTGATGAATACATTTCAAATTTAATGAAATATGTTCTCTCTCTGTGAGATCCTGCTGTGCAGATATGACCAATAAAATTGATTCTGCGGCCTGGTGATTGGGTGGGTGAACTGGTGTTATATGCAGAGGGTGAAAAGGATTCCGTCTCAATCTTTCACGCACGAAGGAATAGTGTTTGAGGTCACATGTCTATGGAAAATCACAGCACTCAGAAGACATCCCAGCCCATAGACACTGAGACAATTGTCAGTGGCTGAAAGAATTAATAACCGGATACAGAGATTCAGCAAGAGCAGCAAACCCAGTACAGGAAATGACAAGAAAATCAATACAGTTAAGCAGCCTTTCTAGAATTAGGAACTGGACACAGGGGATGGGACTTTCCAACCTCACTCTTCCCCAAGCTGCAAAATCCCACCCGTGTTCAACAGACCTTCCCATTCTCCGCCCCACGCCTGCACCGATTCCCGTGGCGGTCGGGCCGGTCCAATTCCAGCCAGAGACTTACCCGGAACACCAACAATCGCCAGGAGGGGATAGTAAAAACATTGAATCATGAACAGTAGATATTGAATCCGAACAGCTGATGTCATCCGCCAATAATCAGCAGTAAACTGAGAAATCAAATAGAATAAACTCCTGTCCTTGGTTGGAACATTCCAATCCATTGTTCCCAGATTCTGATCCATTGTTGGAACCTTCCGGTTCATTGTTCCCAGATTCTAGAGGGCACAGGTTTAAGGTGAGACGGGAGCGATACAAAAGTGTCCAGAGGGGCAATGTTTTCACACAGAGGGTGGTGAGTGTCTGGAACAAGCTGCCAGATGTAGGAATAGAGGCGGGTCCAATTTTTTCTTTTAAAAAGCATTTAGATAGTTACATGGGTACAGAAGGATATGGGCCAAATGCGGGCAATTGGGGTTAGTTTATGAGTTTAAAAAAAAGGGTAGCACGGACTTGTTGAGCCGAATGGCCTGTTTCCATGCTGTAAACCTCTAATACTCTGTTCTGATCCATTGTTGGAAGACTCCAATCCATTGTTCCCAGATTCTGATCCATTGTTGGAAGACTCCAATCCATTGCTCCCAGATTCTGATCTCTCCTCTCCCTCCCTCTCTCTCCACTGCCGCTGATCTCTGTTGCTGTCGGAGTTGCCGCTCCCGCTGACTCAATGGGACAACACATTGAACGGAATCCCTTATTAATAGAAGAGGGAAATCCCTCCAGGCACACTAATCGGATCCATGGAGACTCACATCAATTCCAGTCACTAAACAAACAGCTTCACTTAACCCCCTTCAATCCAACACTTTTTATACCCAACGTAGAACAGTTACAGCCTCGATGGGGTGTTGAGGGTCAGGGAGGGATGGAAAGTTGGAAATAATGTAGGGTCAATATTAATTCGATATAGCAGAGATCACTCTGCTAGTGTTAATTTTGAGATGACGAGAATACAAAAGCAGGGGTGTACTGCTGAGGGTTTATAAGACAATGGGCTGACCGCATTCAGAATATTGTCAGCAATTTTGGTCCCCGTATCTAAGGAAGGATGTGCTGGCCTTGGAGAGGGTCCAGAGCAGGTTCACAAGAATGATCCGGGGAATGAAAGACTTGACGCATGAGGAGCGTCTGAGGACTGGGGGTCCACACTCGATGCAGTTTGGAAGTATGAGGAAGGGGATAACATTGAAACTTACAGAATAATGAAAGGCCTGGATAGAGTGCACTTGGGGAAGTTGTTTCCATGAATAGGGGAGACTTGGACCCGAGGGCCCAGACTCAGAGGGAAGGGATGGCCCTTTAGAAATGTGATGTGGAGATGGTGGTGTTGGACTGGGGTGTACGCAGTAAGAAGTCTCACAACACCAGTTTCCCACTCACCTGATGAAGGAGCAGCGTTCCGAAAGCTCGTGATTCCAAATAAACCTGTGGGACTTTAACCTGCTACCGTGAGACTTCTTACTTCAGAACTGAGACGAGGAGGAATTTCTTCAGCCAGAGGGTGGTGAATCTGTGGAATTCATTGCCACACAAGGCTGTGGAGGCCAGATCATTGAATGTATTTAATAAAGAGATAAATAGGTTATTGACTGGTACACGATCAAGGGTTACGGGGAGAAAGCAGGAAAATGGGCTTGAGAAACTTATCAGCCAGAATTGAATGGTGGAGCCGGCTCGACGGGCCGAATGGCCTCATTCTGCTCTTATATCTTATTGTCTGATGGGTATCATGGTCGTGGTTTTTAGATGAAGTTAACGTCAATCAGGGTTGATATAGTCTGCTTAATCCAGGGTGTAGCAGATCTTATGTACAGCTCATGGACAGAACAATCTTAGTATAGGACTTCACACGGATCAATCTCTCAGCATTACGGACGGTACAGTCTTAGCTCGAGTCATCAGATAGAACTATCTCTCAGTGTTATGTACAGTACAATCTGAGGCTTCAGATAGAACTATCTCTCAGTGTTATGTACAGTACAATCTGAGGCTTCAGATAGAACTATCTCTCAGTGTTATGTACAGTACAATCTGAGGCTTCAGATAGAACTATCTCTCAGTGTTTTGTACAATACAATCTGAGGCTTCAGGTAGAACTATCTCTCAGTGTTATGTACAGTACAATCTGAGGCTTCAGATAGAACTATCTCTCAGTGTTATGTACAGTACAATCTGAGGCTTCAGGTAGAACTATCTCTCAGTGTCATGTACAGTACAATCTGAGGCTTCAGATAGAACTATCTCTCAGTGTTACGTACAGTACAATCTGAGGCTTCAGATAGAACTATCTCTCAGTGTTATGTACAGTACAATCTGAGGCTTCAGATAGAACTATCTCTCAGTGTTACGTACAGTGCAATCTGAGGCTTCAGATA
The DNA here is from genome assembly GCF_964213995.1 of Mustelus asterias. Classification (NCBI taxonomy): domain Eukaryota; kingdom Metazoa; phylum Chordata; class Chondrichthyes; order Carcharhiniformes; family Triakidae; genus Mustelus; species Mustelus asterias. The sequence continues at coordinate 52,667 of NW_027590464.1, forward strand.
GAACTATCTCTCAGTGTTATGTACAGTACAATCTGAGGCTTCAGAAGAATTTTCTCTCACTGCTATGCACAGTACAATCTTTGGAATCAGATAGGACTATCTCTCAGTGTTATGTACAGTACAACCTGAGGCTTCAGACAGAACTATCTCTGTGTTATGAACAGTACAATCTGAGGCTTCAGATAGAACTATCTCTCAGTGTTATGTACAGTACAATCTGAGGCTTCAGACAGAACTATCTCTCCGTGTTACGTACAGTACAATCTGAGGCTTCAGATAGAACTATCTCTCAGTGTTACGTACAGTGCAATCTGAGGCTTCAGATAGAACTATAAGAACATAAGAACATAAGAAATAGGAGCAGGAGTAGGCCATCTAGTCCCTCGAGCCTGCCCCGCCATTCAATAAGATCATGGCTGATCTGACGTGGATCAGTACCACTTACCCGCCTGATCCCCATAACCCTTAATTCCCTTACCGATCAGGAATCCATCCATCCGCGCTTTAAACATATTCAGCGAGGTAGCCTCCACCACCTCAGTGGGCAGAGAATTCCAGAGATTCACCACCCTCTGGGAGAAGAAGTTCCTCCTCAACTCTGTCATAAACCGACCCCCCTTTATTTTGAGGCTGTGTCCTCTAGTTTTAACTTCCTTACTAAGTGGAAAGAATCTCTCCGCCTCAACCCTATCCAGCCCCCGCATTATCTTATAAGTCTCCATAAGATCCCCCCTCATCCTTCTTAACTCCAACGAGTACAAACCCAATCTCCTCAGCCTCTCCTCATAATCCAAACCCCTCATCTCCGGTATCAACCTGGTGAACCTTCTCTGCACTCCCTCCAATGCCAATATATCCTTCCTCATATAAGGGGACCAATACTGCACACAGTATTCCAGCTGCGGCCTCACCAATGCCCTGTACAGGTGCATCAAGACATCCCTGCTTTTATATTCTATCCCCCTCGCAATATAGGCCAACATCCCATTTGCCTTCTTGATCACCTGTTGTACCTGCAGACTGGGCTTTTGCGTCTCTTGCACAAGGACCCCCAGGTCCCTTTGCACGGTCGCATGTTTTAATTTGTTTCCATTGAGATAGTAATCCCATTTGTTATTATTTCCTCCAAAGTGTATAACCTCGCATTTATCAACGTTATACTCCATTTGCCATATCCTCGCCCACTCACTCAGCCTGTCCAAATCTCTCTGCAGTTCTTCTCCGTCCTCCACACGATTCACTTTTCCACTTATCTTTGTGTTGTCTGCAAACTTCGTTACCCTACACTCCGTCCCCTCCTCCAGATCATCTATATAAATGGTAAATAGTTGCGGCCCGAGTACCGATCCCTGCGGCACGCCACTAGTACCTTCCTCCAACCGGAAAAACACCCATTTATTCCGACTCTTTGCTTCCTGTCGGATAGCCAGTCCCCAATCCACTTTAACACACTCCCCCCAACTCCGTGTGCCCTAATCTTCTTCAGCAGCCTTTTATGGGGCACCTTATCAAACGCCTTTTGGAAATCCAAAAACACCGCATCCACCGGTTCTCCTCCATCAACCGCCCTAGTCACATCTTCATAAAAATCCAACATGTTCGTCAAGCACGACTTTCCCCTCATGAATCCATGCTGCGTCTGATTGATCGAACCATTTCTATCCAGATGCCCTGCTATCTCCTCTTTAATAATGGATTCCAGCATTTTCCCTACTACAGACGTTAAGCTGACCGGCCTATAGTTACCCGCCTTTTGTCTCGTTCCTTTTTTAAACAGCGGCGTAACATTAGCCGTTTTCCAATCAACCGGCACTACCCCAGAATGTAACGAGTTTTGATAAATAATCACTAACGCATCCACTATTACCTCTGACATTTCTTTCAATAACCTGGGATGCATTCCATCCGGACCCGGGGACTTGTCCTCCTTCAGTCCCATGAGTCTACCCAGCACTGCCTCTCTGGTAACATTAATTGTATTAAGTATTTCTCCTGCTGCCAACCCTCAATCGTTAATATTTGGCAAACTATTTGTGTCCTCCACCCTGAAGACCGACACAAAAAACTTATTTAAAGACTCAGCCATATCCTCATTTCCCACTATTAACTCCCCCCTCTCGTCCTCCAAGGGTCCAACATTCACTCTAGCCACTCTATTCCTTTTTATATATTTATAAAAACTTTTACTATCATTTTTTATATTAATTGCTAGCCTAGCTTCATAGTCTATCCTTCCTTTCTTTATCGCTTTCTTAGTCTCTCTTTGTTGGTTCTTAAATTTTTCCCAATCACTTGTTTCTCCACTATTTTTGGCCACTCTGTACGCAGCTGTTTTTATTTTAATACTCTCCTTTATTTCCTTCGTTATCCACGGCTGGTTCTCCCTTTTCTTACAATCCTTGTTTTTTGCTGGAATATATTGTTGCTGAGAACGGAAAAGGATCTCCTGAAAAATCCTCCACTGTTCCTCAGCTATCCTACCTGCCAGCCTGCTCTCCCAGTCCACCTTAGCCAATTCATCCCTCATCCTATCATATTTCCCTCTGTTCAAACAGAGGACACTGGTTTGGGACCAAACTTTCTCCTCTTCCATCTGAATCAGAAATTCGACCATATTGTGATCACTAGACCCAAGAGGGTCCTTCACAATAAGATCCTTAATTCTACCTACCTCGTTACACAATACCAGATCCAAAATAGCTCGTTCCCTCGTCGGTTCCGTAACATGCTGTTCAAGGAAACTATCCCGACAGCATTCTAAGAACTCTTCCTCCATTCCACCCTTACCGACTTGAGTCTGCCAGTCAATGTGCATGTTGAAGTCCCCCATGATTATTGCCGTTCCGTTTTTACACGCATCCCTTACCTGCTTGTTTATAGCCCTCCCTACCTCAACATTATTATTTGGGGGCCTATATACCACACCTACTAGTATCTTTCTCCCTCTACTATTCCTCATCTCTACCCATAATGATTCCACGTTTTGTTCCTCAGAGCCTATGTCATCCCTCAGTACTACCTGATATTATCTCTTATTAATAGTGCGACCCCACCACCTTTTCCTTCCTGTCTATTCTTCCTAAACGCCTGATACCCCTGGATATTCATCTCCCTGTCCTGGTCACCTTTCAGCTACGTTTCTGTAATGGCCACTAGATCGTACCCACTTGTGCTGATTTGCACCATCAACTCATTTACCTTGTTCCGAATGCTTCGTGCATTCAGGCAAAGTGTCCTTATTCCAGCTTTTATCTGGACCCGCTTTGATGAGTCGCGAACACCCTCTCCCTCTACTCCCTTATCTAAATTACCGCCTTCATTCACTTGCACCCTCTCCTCTACCATTAATTTTGTAATTCCCCTTACCCCTGCATCCTCCCCCCCATCAATTAGTTCCTTGATCCTAGTCAACTCTTCTAGATCCCCTCCCCCCAACCTCTCGAGTTTAAATTCTCCCCAGTAGCCTTAGCCAACCTACCGGCCAGGATATTGGTCCCCCTGTGATTCAAGTTCCACCCGTTTTTTGTATACAGATCACCCCTGCCCCTAAAGAGGTCCCAATGGTCCAGGAACCTGAATCCCTGCCCCCTGCACCAGTCCCTCAGCCACACATTCATCTTCCACCTCACTCCATTCCTGCCCTCACCTTCCCGTGGCACAGGCAGTAATCCTGAGATTACTACCTTTGCTTTCCTCTTTCTCAGCTGTCTCCCTAATTCCCTGTACTCCCTTTTCATGACCCCTTCTCCCTTCCTACCCACATCAGCGGTACCAATATGTACCGCTACCTCAGGCTCCTCTCCCTCCCACCTCAGGATTTCCGGGACGCGACTAGCGACATCCTGGATCCCGGCCCCAGGGAGGCAGACCACCATCCGAGACTCCCGCCTACCTCCGCAGAAACGCCTGTCTATCCCCTTCACCATCGAGTCCCCGATTAATACCGCCTTCCTCCTCTTTTCCTTAGCCCACTGAGTTACAGGGCTGGACTCCACTATGGAGACACGGCCACTGCTGCTTACCCCAGGCGGGCTGTCCCCCCCAGCAGTACTCAAGCAGGAGTACTTGTTGTGCAGGGGAAAATCCACCGGGGTGCTCTCAACCACCCTAGCCTCACCCTTCCTGGCCGTCACCCACTTGGCCTCCTCCCGTGGCCCTGGTGTGACCACCTGATGATAGCTCTTGTCTATCACCTCCTCATTCTCCCTCAGCAGCCTAAGATCCTCGAGCTGCAGTTCCAGCTCCCTAACACGGTCCCTCAGGAACCGCAGCTCGACACACCCCTCACAGATGTGGATGTCCGGGAGGCCAGATGCCTCCAGGACCTCCCACATCCTACACTGGGAACAACACACTGGTTTCACACTCATACTGGACACTTTATGTCAAGTAAGACAGTGAAAAGTTAATAAGAATGTAAGGAAACAAAAACTCACCCCTGCTCGTCCAAGCCCTGTGAGCCAAAGCCCTGACAGCTCACTCAACTTCCCACTCACGATGCTGCCCGCTACGATGCTGCCCGCTGTATACTTTGGTGCGCTTTCAAACCCTCCAAAAACTTCCCCAGGCCACTCCTGGCCCTACTTCCGGTTTTGAAAAAAACCTCCGATTTTAAACCCAAAATTTACTGAAAAAATAAATAATGAATTAAAGTCAGAAAACCAACTCTCTTACCCTCAGCCTGCTCCTGGGAACAATCTCTCAGTGTTACGTATTTTATTATTAAATTTATCATTTTATTGCCCAGACCTGAAGAGTCCCTTCTCCTGGATGAACATGGAATACCGAGGGGGGTGGGGTGTTTATTTGGGGTGTGGGTGAGGGTAGGGCGTGTGGGGCTGTCCCATACGGGGCACCGTCTGCGCCTTTCAAATAAAATCCAAAGTTACAAGAGTTTTTTCCCCCTCCTAATGTTTTCTTTGAAACTATGATCTGATGTCAGGGATTGAAATCAGTTTGTCAGATGGTAGCAGGCACAGCACAATTCTCCAGTAGAATCGGCCTTCTGGACAATCGCCGGGTAAACCCTTAACTATCAGGGGCGCAACAAGTACGATAATACCCAGCCTCCCCCCCTTCCCATTACCAGAGAGCGCCCCCCCCCCTACACCGCCCTCCAGCCTATGCTTCAACCTATTACTAATTAAAACTCTGTCTGTCTCCTCAAATTTTCCATGTCCCAGCATCCACCGCACTCCGAGGTAATGAATTCCACAGATTCACCACCCATTGAGAGAAGTAATTTCTCCCCATGTCTGTTTTAAATCTGCTGCCCCTTTCCCGTAAGATGCCCTACATTGTTCTACACTGTGATTCCTGATAGGCTGCTTTATACCACTCCCACTACAGTGGCACAGTGGTTAGCACTGCTGCCTCACAGCGACAGGGACCTGGGTTCGATTCCCGGCTTGCCTCACTGTCTGTGTGGAGTCTGCATGAGTTTTCTCCGGGCCCTCCGGTTTCCTTCCAAAGTCCCATAGAAGTGCTGGTTAGTTACATTGGCCATGCTAAATACTCCCTCAGTGTTAACCAAACAGGCGCCGGAGTGTAGCAACTGTGGGATTTTCACAGTAACTTCATTGCAGTGTTGATGTAAGCCTACTTGTGACACGAATAAATAACCTTTATACTTATTGACTGATGCGTGAGTGTTAAACCTCCCGATACAATCAGCACTTGTTTACACAGCAAAAACAATCCCATTCCAAGAGATACATGGGAGAGTGAACATCGAAGAGCCTGTTCCTCTGCAGCACTTTTCTTTGTTCTTAAGGCATAAATATCTTTAAGCATGTTGATTTTGAAATAATTTTATCCAAGATTTAACATAAATCTGTCTTCTTCACATCAGGTTATGGATCTGACTTTTATGGTAAGAAAAACATCCTTCAGTTCAGTTCCTGTTATTCAACTCCTCCAAAACAGTCATGGGGGCGATGGGTTATTCACATTTCCCTAAGATGCTTTTAATGTGATAATCCTTGGAAATTTAAACAGATAGTGAAAAAATCATGACAGTTCAATGAATCCGATCACATTGCAGAATGCCAAGACTAATATAACCTGCTGCCTGGCTAATTGGATTAGCGCTGCTGCCTCACAGCACCAGGGACACAGGTTTGATTCCCGGCTTGGGTCACTGTCTGTGCGGAGTCTGCATGTTCTCCCCATGTCTGCATGGGTTTCCTCCGGCTGCTCCGGTTTCCTCCCACAGTCTGAAAAACGTGCTGTTAGGTGGATTGGCAATGCTAAAGTGTCCTTATTGTCCACAGATGTACTGGATTGGTGGATTGGCCATTCTACATTGCCCCTTAGTGTCCACAGATGTGCGGATTAGGTGGATTGGCCATTCTACATTGCCCCTCAGTGTCCACAGATGTGCGGGTTAGGTGGATTGGCCATTCTTCATTGCCCCTTAGTGTCCACAGATGTGCGGGTTAGGTGGATTGGCAATGCTAATTGCCCCTTACTGTCCAAAGATTTGCAGGTTAGGTGAATTGGTCATGCTAAATGTAGCATTCATGCCACGATGAATCATAGAATTCTAGTGCAGACGGAGGCCATTCAGCCCATCGAGTCTGCACCGGCCACAATCCCATCCAGGCCCTGTCCCTGTAACCCCATGCATTTACCCTCGCTAGTCTCCCTGACAGTAAGGGGCAATTTAGCATAGCCAATACACCTAACCTGCATATCTTTGGACTCTGGGAGGAAACCGGAGCACCCGGAGGCAACACACGCAGACACGGGGAGAACGTGCAAACTCCACACAGACAGTGACCCGAGGCCAGGAATCGAACCCGGGTCCCTGGCGCTGTGACACCCCACGAAGTATCAATCTATTTCTGAATATCAAGATTTATTCATGTTGGGGGTACAGAGTGTGAGCAGAATAAGAGGATTTTAGGGCACCTTCATGTTGAGCTGGGCCAGAGAACGGGGCTTTAAACATTTGAATTCAGTTTGTAAAATCTGGAAATAAGTCAGTGAAAATAACGGTGAAGTTGATGGGTTGTTGTAAAAATCTGACCAGTTCACTGATGTACTACGGAGAGGTCCTTACCCAGGGTCAGCTCTACGTGACTCCAGCCCCACACCAATGTGGTTGACTCAACTGTCCTCTGAAGTGACTGAGTCAGCCCTGTGGTTGTAAGAAAGCTCCAACGATGAATTTCCAAGGATGGACACTAACTTCAGCAATGCCCACACACTGAGAATGAACAATACTGATTTTGGCACGACACATCGGTTATGTTACACCACACTAAGGGCCTCATGGTCTGATTTGCCAGCGGGATAAAGCCTCAGAACAGCAGGTTGTGTCGTGTCCAATGATGTGCAGGTTGGGTGGATTGGCCATGCTGAATTGCCCCTTAGTGTCCAAAGATGAGAAGGATAGGTGGATTAACCATGCTAACTTGCCCTTTAGTGTCCAAAGATATGGAGGATCGGTTGATTGGCCATGTTAAATTGCCTTAACGGGCGCGAAAACTTGGTAAAGTCAGGTGTGAGGCGATTAGTACAATCCGTGCAGATGTCCACTTTACCAAGGCCCGAAAATGGCCGCGATCCGAACCGCGCCCGAAATGGGTGATGCATTTAAATTGACTTAATGAGCTGGATGCCCAATCTTACCTGCATTTCCCCCCTTACCATCGCGTTCGCCCGTCCAGATTCGGCGCGGAACAGATGTGCTCGGCAACGGTCTGTTTCGGGCAGTCCAGCTCTGAGGAGGTAAGATCAGAGCTTCTGGCGGCTCTCTGACTCAGATCAGTGGTGGGGGGAGCGGGGGGTGGGGGTGCGGGAGGCCGGAGGTGGATCAGATCATTCTCTGGTCATGGGGGGAGGGGAGGGAGGTGGATCAGATCATTCTCTGGTCATGGGGGGAGGGGAGGGAGGTGGATCAGATAATTCTCTGGTGAAGGGGGCAGGGGTGGGAGGGTTGCCGTTGCCATTCTGCGGGTGATCGGTGGGGGGGGGGGTTGTAAGGGGTCGCGATCGGTCTGGGTAGTGGGGGAGGTGGGTGTAAAGGGGGAAAGTTATGTTGTGGGGTGGGGCGATGTCTGTGGGGGCCATCACTCCCACTTTTCGCTCCCAGGTCACTTGATCCGCTTGTTGCTGCCCGGGAGCGATGTGACAGGGGCGCCCATTTCAGATGTATTTCTCACTGCGCACGCGCAGTTCAGAGCTCCGATCGGAGTTGCAGCGTTTCGAGAGCGAGAAGCCCCGCCCACAGAGCGATTCAGACTCACAATGTTTTTTCCAGGGTAAGTGCGTATGGGGCCCCCGGAGAACAGATTTCCAAGTCGGATCTGAATTGCGTCCAGATTCAGCGCTTGGAATCAAAATGGTAAAATCGGGCCCTTAGTGTACAAAGGTGTACAGGTTAGGGGGATTGGCCATGCTAAATTACCCCTTAGTGTCCAAAGACATGCTGGTCAGGTGCATTGGCCATGCTAAATTGCCCCTTAGTGTCCAAAGACATGCTGGTCAGGTGCATTGGCCATGCTAAATTCTCCCTAAGTACATGCGAACAGGTGCCGGAGTGTGGCGACTTGGGGATTTTCACAGTCGATTCATAGAGATTTACAGCATGGAAACAGGCCCTTTGGCCCAACTTGTCCACACATCCCAGTTTTCACCAATAAGCGAGTCCCAATTGCCCGCATTTGGCCCATACCCCTTTATACCCATAGAAATCATAGAATCCCTAATGTGCAGAAGGAGGCCATTTGGCCCATCGTGTCTGCACCAATCACAATCCCACCCAGACCCTATCCCTGTAACCCCACTCTTTTATCATGCTAGTCCACCTGACACTAAGGGGCAATTTACTATGGCCAATCAACCTAACCTGCTCACCTTTGGACTGTGGAAGGGAACTGGAGCACCCGGGGGAAACCCACGCAGACACGGGGAGAATGTGCAGACTCCACACAGACAGAGACCTGAGGCTGGAATTGAACCCGGGTCCCTGCCGCTGTGAGGCAGCAGTGCTAACCACTGTGCCACCGTACAGCCCATCTTACCCATGTAACTGTCTAAATGCTTTTTTGAAAGTCAAAATTGTACCCCCTCCACTACTGCCTCTGGCAGCTCGTTTGCGTTGTGACTTTTCAAGAAAAATAACTTAATTGCAGAGTTAATATAAGCCTACTTGTGACCAATAAATAAACTTTAATCAGTAAACGGTGCCATCTTTGATGAAGTGTAAGATAAAAGCAAAATATCGTGGATGCTGGAATCTGAAATTAAAACAGGAAATGCTGGAAAAACTCAGCAGGTCCGACAGCACCTGTGGGGAGAGAATAGAGCAAATGTTTCAACTCTGGATGACCCTTCATCAGACTCAAAGCATTGTCTCTATTCTCTCTTCTTTCTGTCTGGAGTTTGCGCATTCCCTCCGTGTCTGTGTGGGTTTCCTCCGGGTGCTCCGGTTTCCTCCCGCAGTCCAAAGATCTGCAGGTTAGGTGGATCGACCATGATAAATCGCCACTTAGTGTCAGGGGGACTAGGTGGGTAAATATGTGGGGTTACGGGGATAGGGCCTGGGTGGGATTGTTGTCGGTGTTGGCTCGATGGGCCAAATGGCCTCCTTCTTCACTGGAGGGATTCTATGATTCACAGATGCTGTCAGACCTGCTGAGAGTTTCCAGTATTTCCTGTTTTTGAGAAAGTTATACCTCCCAAAGTAAACAGACAGTGGAAACAGAAGGTCCTTTATTTCATAACAAAATGGCGATTCTCGAACCACTGCCCAGAATCGACAGTCAGAAAAGGAACTTTGCTGTTAAATTAAAGTACTGTGTTCAGTGACGCACGTTAAAATAATCGAGGTCAAATACCTTCAATTCACAATATTGATTACACAATAATGATTACACAATACTGATTACACAATATTGATTACACAACATTGATTACACAATATTGATGACACAATACTGATTACACAGTATTGATTACACAACATTGACTACACAGTAATGATTACACAACATTGATTACACAGTATTGATTACACAGTAATGATTACACAACATTGATTACACAATATTGATTACACAACATTGATTACACAGTAATGATTACACAACATTGATTACACAATATTGATTACACAACATTGATTACACAGTAATGATTACACAACATTGATTACACAATATTACAAAGAACAATACAGCACAGGAACAGGCCCTTCGGCCCTCCAAGTCCGCGCCACTCCCTGGTCCAAACTAGACCATTCTTTTGTATCCCTCCATTCCCACTCCGTTCATGTGGCTAACCAGATAAGTCTTAATCGTTCCCAGTGTGTCCACCTCCACCACCTTGCCTGGCAGCACATTCCAGGCACCCACCACCCTCTGTGCAAAATACGTCCTTCTGATATCTGTGTTAAACCCTCCCCGCCCCCCTCACTTTGAACCTATGACCCCTCGTGAATGTCACCACTGGCCTGGGAAAAAGCTTCCCACCGTTCACCCTAAGAATGCTTTTCATAATTTTATACACCTCGATTAGGTCACCCTCATCCTCCGTCTTTCCAGTGAGAACAACCCCAGTTTACCCAATCTCTCCTCATAACTGAGCCCTTCCATACCAGGCAACATCCTGGTAAACCTCCTCTGCACTCTCTCTAAAGCCTCCACGTCCTTCTGGTAGTGTGGCGACCAGAACTGGGCGCTGTATTCCAAGTGCGGCCAAACCAACGTTCGAGACAACTGCAACATCAGACCCCAACTTTTATACTCTATGCCCCTTCCTATGAAGGCAAGCATGCCATGTGCCTTATTCACTACCTTCTCCACCTGTGACGTCACCTTCAAGGATCTGTCGACTTGCACACCCAGGTCCCTCTGCGTTGCTACACCCTTTATGGTTCTGCCATTTATCGTATAGCTCCCCGCTACGTTAGTTCTACCAAAATGCATCACTTCGCATTTATCTGGATTGAACTCCATCTGCCATTTCTTTGCCCAAATTTCCAGCCTATCTATCCTTCTGTAGCCTCTGACAATGTTCATCACTATCTGCAAGTCCAGCCATTTTCGTGTCATCCGCAAACTTACTGATCACCCCAGTTACAAAGAACAAAGAACAGTACAGCACAGGAAACAGGCCCTTCGGCCCTCCAAGCCTGTGCCGCTCCTTGGTCCAACTAGACCAATCGTTTGTATCCCTCCATTCCCAGGCTGCTCATGTGACTATCCAGGTAAGTCTTAAACGATGCCAGCGTGTCTGCCTCCACCACCCTACTTGGCAGCGCATTCCAGGCCCCCACCACCCTCTGTGTAAAAACGTCCCTCTGATATCTGAGTTATACTTCGCCCCTCTCACCTAGTGCCCGTGACCCCTCGTGATCGTCACCTCCGACCTGGGAAAAAGCTTCCCACTGTTCACCCTATCTATACCCTTCATAATCTTGTACACCTCTATTAGATCTCCCCTCATTCTCCGTCTTTCCAAGGAGAACAACCCCAGTCTACCCAATCTCTCCTCATAGCTCAGACCCTCCATACCAGGCAACATCCTGGTAAACCTTTTCTGCACTCTCTCTAACGCCTCCACGTCCTTCTGGTAGTGCGGCGACCAGAACTGGACGCAGTACTCCAAATGTGGCCTAACCAGCGTTCTCTACAGCTGCATCATCAGACTCCAGCTTTTATACTCCATACTCCGTCCTATAAAAGGCAAGCATACCATATGCCTTCTTCACCACCTTCTCCACCTGTGTTGCCACCTTCAAGGATTTGTGGACTTGCACACCTAGGTCCCTCTGTGTTTCTATACTCCTGATGACTCTGCCAATTATTGTATAACTCCTCCCTACATTATTTCTTCCAAAATGCATCACTTGGCATTCATCCGGATTAAACTCCATCTGCCACCTCTCTGCCCAATTTTCCAGCCTATCTATATCCTGCTGTATTGCCCGACAATGCTCTTCGCTATCCGCAAGTCCATCCATCTTTGTGTCATCCGCAAACTTGCTGATTACACCAGTTACACCTTCTTCCAAATCATTTATATATATCACAAATAGCAGAGGTCCCGGTACAGAGCCCTGCGGAACACCACTGGTCACAGACCTCCAGCCGGAAAAAGACCCTTCGACCACTACCCTCTGTCTCCTATGGCCAAGCCAGTTCTCCACCCATCTAGCCACTTCTCCTTGTATCCCATGAGCCCTAACCGTCTTAACCAACCTGCCATGTGGGACTTTGTCAAATGCCTTACTGAAATCCATATAGACGACATCCACGGCGCTTCCTTCATCAACCGTTTTTGTCACTTCCTCAAAAAACTCCACCAAATTTGTAAGGCACGACCTCCCTCTTACAAAACCATGCTGTCTGTCACTAATGAGATTGTTCCGTTCTAAATGCACATACATCCTGTCTCTAAGAATCCTCTCCAACAACTTCCCTACCACGGACGTCAAGCTCACCGGCCTATAATTTCGTGGGTTATCCCTGCTACCCTTCTTAAACAACGGGACCACATTCACTATCCTCCAATCCTCAGGGACCTCACCCATGCCAAATAAGCGACAAAGATTTCCGTCAGAGGCCCAGCAATTTCATCTCTCGTCTCCCTGAGCAGTCGAGGATAGATGCCATCAGGCCCTGGGGCTTTGTCAGTTTTAATGTTCCCTGAAAAACCTAACACTTCCTCTCTTGTAATGGAGATTTTCTCTAACGGTTCAACACCTCCCTCCGAGACACTCCCGGTTAACACGCCCCTCTCCTTCGTGAATACCGATGCAAAGTATTCATTTAGGATCTCCCCTATTCCCTTGGGTTCTAAGCATAATTCCCCTGCTTTGTCCCTGAGAGGTCCGATTTTCTCCCTGACAACTCTTTTGTTCCTAACGTATGAATAGAATGCCTTCGGATTCTCCTTAATTCTGCCTGCCAAGAACATCTCGTGACCTCTTTTTGCCCTTCTAACTCCCCGTTTGAGTACTTTCCTACTCTCTCTGTATTCCTCCAGAGCTCCATCTGTTTTCAGTTGCCTGGACTTAACGTACGCCTACCTTTTCATTTTAATCAGATCCTCAATTTCCCTGGTTATCCACGGCTCTCGAATCCTACCTTTCCGATCTTTCCTTTTTACAGGCACATGCCTATCCTGCAGCCTTATCAATAGTTCCTTAAAAGACTCCCACATGCCAGACGCGGACTTACCCTCGAACATCCTCTCCCAATCAACATCCACCAATTCCTGCCTCATCCGGCCTTCCCCCAATTTAGCACCCTGCCCGTAGGACAGCACTCATCCTTGTCCATTACTATCCTAAAGTTAACAGAGTTGTGGTCACTATTTGCCACATGTTCCCCTACAGAAACTTTGACGACCTGACCGGGCTCATTTCCCAGAACTAGGTCCAGTATAGCCCCCTCTCTCGTCGGGCTATCTACATACTGTTCCAAAGAACCTTCCAGTACGCATTTTACAAATTTCTCCCTGTCCGGACCCCCAGCTCTAAGCACTTTCCAGTCTGTGCCAGGGAAATTAAAGTCCCCCACTACAACAACCCTATTTTTTCTGCACCTATCCAGAATCTCCTGACATATCCTTTCCTCCACTTCCCGTGGGCTGTTGGGTGGTCTGTAGTACACCCCCAGCATAGTGACTGCACCCTTCCTGTTTCTGAGTTCCACCCACAGCGACTCAGTACATGACCCCTCTAAGTTGTCTACCCTCTGCACCGCGGTAATATGCTCCTTAACTAATATCGCTACTCCCCCACCTTTTTTAGCCCCTCCTCTGTCTCGCCTAAAACACTTATACCCCGGAATATTCAGCTGCCAGTCCTGTCCTTCTTTTAACCAAGTTTCCATCACCGCAACCACATCCAAATTCCACATAAGCATTAAGGCCCTAAGTTCGTTTGTTTTACCCGTTACGCTCCACGCATTGAACAGATGCACTCCAGACCTCCAGGCCCAGTCAGGTCATCCTCCTCCAGAGTGCTCCTCTTCTTAGCTAGCCTTGCCCTGGCCCCCAGCTCAACTCCAGCCTCAGTATTTACTGACCTCCTGTTTTGTTCCCCACCCCCCTGCCACACTAGTTTAAATCCTGCCGAAACACTCGAGCAAAACTCCCAGCCAGGATATTTGTTCCCTTCCAGTTAAGGTGTAACCCATCCTTTCTGTACAGTTGCCATCCTGACTTGAAGATTTCCCAGTTATCTATGAATTAAAAGCCCTCCCTCTTGCACCAGTCATTTAGCCACGTGTTCAACTGTAGAATCTCCCTGTTCCGAGCCTCACTTCCACTAGACACCGGGAGCAGTCCAGAGATTGCTACCCTGGAGGCCTTACTTTTTAGCCTAGCACCCAACTCCCTGAATTTCTCTCGTATGACCCCCCTGCTCTTCCTACCTACATCATTTTCACCAATGTCTACAATCACATCCGTTTGACTACCTTCCTTTTTAAATATGCTTCCTACCCTCTCGGAGACATCCAGTACCCCGGCACCAGGGAGGCAGACTACCATCCTGGATTCTCGTTTACTCCCACAGAACCGCCTGTCCGTGCCTCTAACCATTGCGTCCCCCAAAACTATCGCTCTCCTAAACCCCTTCTTTCCCTTCTGGACCCCTGAGCCTGTCTCCGTGGAGGCGATCTGGTCCTCGTGGCTTACCCCTGGAGGGTCATCCCCCTCCACAGAATCCAAAACAATATACCTATTTTGGAGGGGGACAACCACAGGGGTTCCCTCCACAGACTGCTCACTCCCTTCCCTTCTCCCATCTGTTGCCCATCCCTTTCTTTTATGGGAGACTGCCACTGGGTTACTTTCTGGCACATCACCCTTCTGACTATTACCCCTCCTAACTGTGACCCACGTGTCTTCCTTCCGAGACCCTGGTGTCACTACCTGACTATAACTTTTATCTATTAATCTCTCATTTTCCCTAACTAAACTGAGTTCATCGAGCCTCAGCTCCAGCTCCCTTACACGATCCTTCAGGAGTTGCAGTTCCACACATCTGGCACAGATATGGACTTCCGGGAGGCAAGTTGTCTCCAGGAACTCCCACATCCAACACCGAATGCAGTATACTGGCCTCCCACTCATACCAGCCATGTCCGTTTTAGTTTTTGGGAGATAAAACAAAAAAGGGGGTGTAACAGAAGAAAAACAAACAACCTTCCTCGCCTTCGCCGAAGCCCTGTGAGCCAAAGTCCTTCAGCTCAAACTCTGTCCCCTGCTCACTCCGCTGCCCGCTAACGACGCTGCCCGCTCAAAGGTGCGGCCTACTTTTAAACCCTCCAAAACCTTCCCCGGCTGCTGCTGGGCCTATTTCCTGTTTTGAAAAAAAACCTCCGATTTTTGTCACAAATTTAACTGAAAAATAATTAAATAAATTAGTGCACAAACAAGCTCCCTTACCCTCAGCCTGCTCCTGTGGAACAATTACACCTTCTTCCAGATCGTTTATATAAATCACAAATAGCAGAGGTCCCAATACAGAGCCCTGCGGAACACCACTAGTCACAGGCATCCAGCCGGAAAAAGACCCTTCCACTACCACCCTCTGTCAGCAGAGTCGCTGAGCAGAAACTGATAGCCAAGTTCCGCACACATGAGGATGGCCTAAACCGGGATGTTGGATTTATGTCACATTATCAGTAACCCCCACAGCTCGCCACAGCTTTCCCCCTGATCTTGCATAATATCACTAGCTGTTCTGTCTGGAGACAATACACATCTCTTTAACCGTGTTTAATGTTCCCTCCACCCATATTATCTGTACCTTTTAAGACCTGGCTGGCTGTAGAGATTTGCATTCTAATTAGTATTCTGTAACTTGATTTCTGTGTATGTGTACTGTTGGAGAACAGATAACTACTCCATCTGACGAAGGGGCATCGCTCCGAAAGCTTATGGTATTTGCTACCAAATAAACCTGATGGACTTTAACCTGGTGTTGTGAGACTTCTTACTGTGCTTACCCCAGTCCAACGCCGGCATCTCCACTTCTGTGACCAAGCCAGTTCTCCACCCATCTAGCCACCTCCCCCTTTATCCCATGAGATCCAACCTTTTGCACCAACCTACCATGAGGGACTTTGTCAAACCCTTTACTAAAGTCCATATAGACGACATCCATAGCCCTTCCCTCGTCAACCATTCTCGTCACTTCTTCACAAATCTCCACCAGGTTAGTGAGGCATGACCTCCCTCTCACAAAACCATGCTGACTATCGTTAATGAGTTTATTCCTTTCTAAATGCGCATACATTCTATCTCTAAGAGTCCTCTCCAACAACATCCCTACCACGGATGTCAAGCTCACTGACCTATAATTTCCCGGGTTATCCTTCCTACCCTTCTTAAATAACGGGACCACATTAGCTATCCTCCAATCCTCTGGGACCTCACCTGTGTCCAGTGACGAGACAAAGATTTGCGTCAGAGGCCCAGCGATTTCATCTCTTGTCTCCCTGAGCAGCCTTGGATAGATCCCATTTGGCCCTGGGGATTTGTCAGTCTTTATATTCCTCCCTTGTAATGGAGATTTTCTCCAACGGGTCAACACTCCCTTCCGAGACACTTCCAGTCAACGCATCCCTCTCCTTTGCGAATACTGACGCAAAGTATTCATTTAGGATCTCCCCCACTTCTTTGGGCTCTGAGCATAATTCCCCACTTTTGTCCCTGAGAGGTCCGATTTTTTCCCTGACAACCCTTTTGTTCCTAACGTATGAATAAAATGCCATGGGATTCTCCTTAATCCTGTCTGCCAAGGACATTTCGTGACCCCTTTATGCCCTTCTAATTCCTCGTTTGAGTTATTTCGTACTTTCTTTGTATTCCTCCAGAGCTCCCTCCGTTTTTAGCTGCCTGGACCGAATGTACGCCACTCTTTTCTTTTTGACCAATCCCTCAATTTCCCTGGTTATCCACGGTTCTCGAATCCTACCCTTCCTATCCTTTTTTACAGGCACATGCCTATCCTGCAGCCCTAACAAATCTTCCTTAAAAGACTCCCACATGCCAGATGTGGATTTACCCTCAAACAGCCTCTCCCAATCAACAGCTGCCAATTTCTGCCTAATCCCACTAAAGTTAGCCTTCCCCCAATCCAACACCTTACCCTTGGGACAGCACTCATCATTTTCCATCACTATCCTAAAGCTAACAGAATTGTGGTCACTATTTGCCACATGTTCCCCTACCGAAACTTTGAAGACCTGACCGGGCTCATTCCCCAGTACCAGGTCCAGTATAGCCCCCCCTCTAGTCGGGCTATCTACATATTGTTCCAAAGAACCTTCCATTTTACAAATTCCTCCCCATTCAGAGTCCCAGCTCTCAGCGATTTTCAGTCGATACGAGGGAAATTGAAGTCTCCCACGACAACAACCCTATTTTTCCTGCACCTATCCATTATCTCCTGACATATCCGTTCTTCCACTTCCCTTGGGCTGTTGGGGGGCCTGTAGTATACCCCCAATATATTGACAGCTCCCTTCCTGTTTCTGAGCTCCACCCACAGTGACTCGTTACACGACCCCTCTGAATTGTCCTCCCTCTGCACCGCTGTAATATACTCTCTAAGTAATACTGCTACTCCCCCACCTCTTTTGGTCCCTCCTCTGTCTCGCCTAAAGCACTTGTACCCCGGAATATTCAGAATATTGATTACACAATATTGATTACACAATATTGATTGTACATTATTTGTTGCACAATATTGATTTCACAACATTGCTTACACAATACTGATTACACAATATTGATTATACAACATTCTGACAGACAGTGAAGAAATATAAACGGCATCATAATCTCTGTTAACTACTCAGTTTCCTTTAATTGACTGGTACTGGAGTGTGAAAAGACTACAATGTGACCAGCACATATTCATTTAGCAAAAGCGAGTCACAATCTAAGAGATGTATCATAAAGAGTGCATTATACATGCTGAATTCCAAGATCACAGCATTCCCGTGAACCATCGAACCCACGGCAGTGCAGAAGGAGGCCCTACGGCCCATCGAGTCTGCACCGACTCTCTGACAGAGCATCTTATCTGCATTGGAATGATCCGGGTACATGTTTTCTTTTAAGACCAAAGTTAATATTTAAATGTAAAGACCTGAATGCCTCTCAATGCACAAATATTGTTCGTTTCAACATCATTTCCTGCAAACTTTAACATAAATCTGTTTGTTCTGTATCAGGATATGTCCCTAAACATTACAGTGAGGATAACAAACTTCATTGAACTTTTTGCCATTCATCTCCTCCAATAAATTCGTGAGGTGATTGATTAAGCGCTAAAATAATTCACTAAGTTTGTTTCAAGCTTGAGAATACTTGAAACATAGAGTGCAAAATCACTGGAGACGTCATTGGGGCAGCACAGTGGTCAGCACTGCTACCTCACAGCGCCAGGGACCCAGGTTCGATTCCCGGCTTGGGTCACTGTGTGGAGTTTGCATGTTCTCCCCCATATCAGCGTGTGTTTTGTCCGGGTGCTCCGGTTTCCTCCCACAGTATGAAAGACGTGCCGATTGCAGTGCAGAAGGTGTCTATTCGGCCCTTCACGCCTGCACTGACCACAAACCCACCCAGCCCCCATGCCGGCAATCCCTATTTAACCTTGCGAGAGCCCCCTGGCACTGAGGGGGAATTTAGGCATGGCCAATCCACCTAACCCGCACATCTTTGGAGTGTGGGAGGAAGCTGGGGCACCCGGAGGAAACCCACGCAGACACGGGGAGAACGTGTGAGGTAATTCACTTTGGTAGGAATAACAGATGTGTTGAGTATAGGGCTAACGGGAGGACTTTGAATAGTGTGGAGGAGCAGAGGGATCTAGGTGTATGTGTGCATAGATCCCTGAAAGTTGGGAATCAAGTAGATAAGGTTGTTAAGAAGGCATATGGTGTCTTGGCGTTTATTGGTAGGGGGATTGAATTTAGGAGTCGTAGCGTTATGTTGCAACTGTACACAACTCTGGTGCGGCCGCACTTGGAGTATTGTGTGCAGTTCTGGTCCCCACATTACAGGAAGGATGTGGAGGCTTTGGAGAGGGTGCAGAGGAGGTTTACCAGGATGTTGCCTGGTATGGAGGGGAGATCCTATGAGGAGAGGCTGAGGGATTTGGGATTGTTTTCGCTGGAAAGGCGGCGGCTAAGAGGGGATCTTATTGAAACATATAAGATGATTAGAGGTTTAGATAGGGTGGATAGTGATAGCCTTTTTCCTCTGATGGAGAAATCCAGCACGAGGGGGCATGGCTTTAAATTGAGGGGGGGTAGTTATAGAACCGATGTCAGGGGTAGGTTCTTTACCCAGAGGGTGGTGAGGGATTGGAATGCCCTGCCAGCATCAGTAGTAAATGCGCCTAGTTTGGGGGCGTTTAAGAGATCCGTAGATAGGTTCATGGACGAAAAGAAATTGGTTTAGGTTGGAGGGTCACAGTTTTTTTTTTTAACTGGTCGTTGCAACATCGTGGGCCGAAGGGCCTGTTCTGCGCTGTAATGTTCTATGTTCTATGTTCTATCACACAGACAGTGACCCAAGTTGGGAATTGAACCCGGGTTCCTGTGCTGTGAGGCAGTAGTGCTAACCATTGTGTCACCGTATGTCCCAGTCATTCACTGGCGCTTGAGACCTTGCAATGTAACCAGAGCCTGTCTGATACAGTAAACAATAAATCACATTCTAAAAGATTTATCACAAACTGTGCATCAAATGCTGCTATCCCAGAGTGGTTAGCACTGCTGCATCACAGCGCCAGGGACCTGGGTTTGATTCCTGGCTTTGGTCAATGTCTGTGCTGAACCTGCATGTTGATATGGAATAGTCATAGAATCCCTACACAGCAGAAGGAGGCCATGCAGCCCATCACATCTGCACCGACCACAATCCCACACAGACCCTGTCCCCGCAACCCCACATATCTATTCTGCTAGTCCTCCTGACACTCAGGGGTAATTTAGCATGGCCAATCCACGCAACCCAGACATCTTTGGCGTGTGGGAGGAAAGCGGAACACCCGGAGGAAACCCATACAGACAGGGGGAGAACATGCAGACTCCGCACAGAGAGTGACCCAAGGCTGGAATTGAACACGGGTCCCTGGCGCTGTGAGACGGCACTGCTAACCACTGTGCCACCGTGCCGCGTTGTCCCCATGTCTGTGTTCTCCATGGGTTTCCTCCGGGTGCTCTGGTTTCCTCCCACAGTCCGACCGACGTGCTGGTTAGATGTATTGGCCATGCAAAATTGTCCCTCAGTGGAAGAACAAATGAAGGGGGGACGTATACAATAAATGGCAGAGCCATCAAGAGTATAGAAACACAGAGGGACCTCGGTGTGCAAGTCCACAAATCCGTGATTGCGGCAGTAGATTTGGAGATGGTGATGAAGAAGGAATATGGTATGCTTTCCTTGATAGGACGGGGTATAGAGTATAAAAGCTGGAGTCTGATGTGGCAGTTGTATAGAACGCTGGTTAGTTCACATTTGGAATACTGCATCCAGTTCTGGTCGCCGCACTACCAGAAGGACGTGGAGGCTTCAGAGAGAGTGCAGAGAAAATTTGCCAGGATGTTGCCTGGTATGGAGGGTCATAGCTATGAGGGGAGATTTGGTAAACTGGGCTTGTTCTCCCTGGAAAGACGGAGAATGAGGGGAGACCTAATAGAGGTGTACAAAATTATGAAGGGTATAGATAGGGTGAACAGTGGGAAGCTTTTTCCCTGGTCGGAGGTGACGATCGCGAGGTGTCACGGGCTCAAGGTGAGAGCGGCGAAGTATAACTCAGATATCAGAGGGACGTTTTTTACACAGAGAGTGGTGGGGGCCTGGAATGCGCTGCCAAGTAGGGTGGTGGAGGCAGGCACGCTGACATCATTTAAGACTTACCTGGATATTCACATGAGCAGCCTGGGAATGGAGGGATACAAACGAATGGTCTAGTTGGACCAAGGAGCGGCACAGGCTTGGAGGGGCGAAGGGCCTGTTTTCTGTGCTGTGCTGTTCTTTGTTCTTTGTACTCGAACAGGTGCCGGAGTGTGGTGACTATGGGATTTTCACAACGTCATTGCTGTGCTAATGTAAGCCTACATGTGACACTAATAAATAAACTTATCTCAAACAATGACGAGACAGAGTACAGGAATGAGATAGGGAATCTGGTGAACTGGTGCAGCCACAGTAATCCCTCCCTCAATGTCAGCAAAATGAAGGAGATTGTCATTGACTTCAGGAAGCGTAAAGGAGAACATGCCCCTGTCTACATCAATGGGGACGAAGGAGAAAGGGCCGAGAGCTTCAAGTTTTTAGTGTCCAGAACACCAGCAACCTGTCCTGATCCCCACATGCCGACACTATAGTTAAGAAAGCCCACCAACGCCTCTTACTTTCACAGAAGACTGAGGAAATTTGGCATGTCAGCTACGAATCTCAGTAACTTTTACAGATGCATTATTTCTGGTTGGGTCACGGCTTGGTATGTCTCCTGCTCTGCCCAAGACTGTAAGGAACTACAAAAGGTTTTGAATGTAGCCCAATCCATCACGCAAACCAGCCTCGCATCCATTGACTCTGTCTATACTTCCCGCTGTCTCGGCAACGCATCCAGCATCATTAAGGACCCCACGTACCCCGGACATTCTCTCTTCTACCTTCTTTCTTCGGGAAAAAGGTACAAAAATCTGAGGTCACGTACCAATCGACTAAAGAACAGCTTCTTCTCTGCTGCTGTCAGACTTTTGATTTGACTTATCTCGCATTTAGTTGATCTTTCTCTGCACCCGAGCTATGACTGTGACACTACATTCTGCACTCTCTCCTTTCCTTCTCTATGTTTTGTCTGTATAGCGCGCAAGAAACAATACTTTTCATTATATGTTAATAAATGTGACAATAATAAGTCAAATCAAAATAAACTGAAAATTAAGCTCACATCAATTTTGTGAAGCCCTTTCAGTCCCAGCAAGTCATTTGCAGTTGTCTTATTTACCAAACGGTCGCTACTTATCCGTTTGAGACATTAATATTCAAAAGAAAACAAGAATAAATGACCTTCTTGTTGCCAGGATCTGAGATTTAGTGTTGATCTAAAAGGTAACTAAGTAAAAAGAAAGGTAATTCGACAAGAAAACCAGATGAATGGGAAATCGAATAGCTTTTTCCATAATTCACACAGACCCATCATTTGCAAAATCGTGGTTATATGATGCAGTCATATAACAAAGTGAATTTTAAATTGTATCTCTGCAAATCATCTTAATTTGGATTGCTCATCCACACAGACCACGATTCCAGCTGTGGAAACTCTTTTAATTCATATCATTCATTCTCTCTCTCCATATTTGTTTACCCAACAATAATAAGATCAGATAGTCTGAGACTAGGTGACACAGTGGTTAGTGCTGCTCCCTCACAGCGCCAGAGACCAGGGTTCGCTTCCCGGCTTGGGTTACTGTCTGTGCGGAGTCTGACCGTTGTCCCCCATGTCATAGAGTCAGAGAGGTTTACAGCATGGAAACAGGCCCTTCAGCCCAACTGGTCCATGCCACCTTTTTTTAACCACTTAGCTACTCCCAATTGCCTGCATTTGGCCCATATCCCTCTCTACCCATCTTACCCATGTAACTGTCCAAATGCTTCTTAAAAGACAAAATTGTATCCGCCTCTGCTCCTGCCTCTGGCAGCTTCTTCCAGACATTCACCGGCCTCTATGTGAAAAAATTGTCCCTCTGGGCCTTTTTGCATCTCTCCCCTCTCACCTTAAATCTATGTCCCCTACTTTTGGAGTCCCCTACCTTCGGGAAAAGATGTGGACTACCTGGGGCGGCACGGTGGCACAGTGGTTAGCACTGCTGCTTCACAGCACCAGGGACCCGGGTTCAATTCTGGTCTCGCGTCACTGACTGTGTGGAGTTGGCACATTCTCCCTGTGTCTGCGTGGGTTTCCTCCGGGTGCTCCGATTTCCTCCCACATTCCAAAGATGTGTGGGTTAGGTTGATTGGCCATGCTAAATTGACCCTAGTGTCAGGAGAATTAGCAGGGATATGTGGGGTTATGGGAATAGGGCCTGGGTGGGATTGTGGTCGGTGCAGACTTGATGGGCCGAATAGCCTCCTTCTGCACACCAGGGATTCTGTGATTTGATGTTTAACACAGAAGTGAATTTGAAACATTATTTCTGTTTTCCTCCCCAGACCAACACGTTCTTTCCTGGCTGGTCTTTCGGGACGTGGTTGTTGTTTGCGCTTAGAATCTGCTTCAGCACTTGATGTAACATCAATCCAGTAGTTGCATAAGCAGTAACACCGAAGATATCATTGCAGAGGACATCAACTCACTTCCTGCGAGCTTCATTGCAGCTGAATATCACATGAAGCAACTAGAGCAGCATCACCTTCTGAGAAATGAAGACCAGAGTGCGATTGTAAACTGTCAACATTTTTAAAATCTTAAGGAGACATTCGACCTCCGGCATTTGTTGAAACTTCTTTTTGTAAAAGTCTTTGAAGAACAATGAGCCAAACTGTCGTGGAAACTGCATTTTATTTCAGGATTTGAATATTTCAAGCAGCCTCATTGTAAGGTATACTAGTTCCTCAACAGAAAACAGAAGATTCATTCCTGAAACATTACACTGTGCATCACATCATTGAGCTGACAGCAAATCAGCATCATGACATTGCTGTTTTAACGGGGGAATCTGGCTGAAAAATCTCTTATTTATAATATCGTGCGGAATAAAAAAAGACATTCCTTCTCATTTTAAACATCGCCATTCTGTGAAACATGGGAGCTAAAAAAAACATAGCACGGGAGTTATTCATGACGATGCTTTGTCCGTCAGGCTCCCTTCTCATTTCTCATTCTGAAACCACCCAGTAAATCCCAGTGACCACAGGATGGTTTTGCCTTGTTAAATGTTGCATTATTTTGGGTTGAATGGAATCCAGTGGTTCAGTTCCGTTTTTGCGTTGGCTTCAAGCGGATCGAGTTTATACAGCTTTACATTCCATGGCATGACTTGAGCTGAGCTCAAAGCAGGTTGGACGGTTGAGTTCAGTTGAACGGTAAGATGTCACAGTAATTTCATTGCAATGTTAATGTAAGCCAACTTGTGACACTAATAAATAAACTTTTAAACTAACATTTTTATTAAAGACAACCTTTCTTGATTAGTGCCCTGCACCCTAACAGCCTCTCCACCTACAGGGAAACATCTACACTCGAGATACAGAATTTCAGTGACTCCCTATTCACAGGATAATATATCGACATATCGATTGTGGTCCTTCAGTACTTTTCCATTCACAGAGATATACGTTCTAAATATGTCTCTTTGCGCATCTCTATCCACACCTCCCATCCATTGACTCTGTGACTCTGTCTACACTTCCCGCTGCCTCGGAAAAGCAACCGGCATAATCAAGGACCCCACACACGCCGGGCATTCTCCCTCCCACCTTCTTCCATCAGGTGACCTCCGTCTGAGGTCATGTACCAACCAACTCAAGAACAGCCTCTTCCTTGCTGCCATCAGACTTTTGAATGGACCTACCCCGCATTAAGTTGACCTTTCTCTCCACCCTAGATATGACTGTAACATTCAGCACCCTCTCCTTTCCCTGGAATCATAGAAACCCGACAGTGAAGAAAGAGGCCATTCGGCCCATCGAGTCTGCATTGACAACAATCCCACCCGGGTCCTATCCCCATCGTCCCAAATATTTACCCTGCTAATCTCTCTAACCTACATATCCCAGGACACTAAGGGGCAATTTATCATTGCCAATGCACCTAACCCGCACACCTTTGGATTTTGGGAGGAAACCAGACCCGGAGGAAACCCACGCAGACACAGGGAGAATGTGAAAACTCCACACAGACAGTGGCCCAAGCCGGGAATCAAACCCAGTTCTCTGGAGCTGTGATGCAGCAGTGCGAACCACCATGCCATTGTGCTGCTCACCACTGTGCAAAGAACAAAGAACAAAGAACAAAGAACAATACAGCACAGGAACAGGCCCTTCGGCCCTCCAAGCCCGCGCCGCTCCCCGGTCCAGGATTGAATCCTGAATCCAGGATCCCCACCCAATTTTCCAGCCTATCTACATACCAATATCCTATCCACCGAGATGTCCCTCACAGCTACGATGCTTTGTTCATTACAACCTATTAACTTACCCCCACCCCCCCATTCCAGACCATGTGATCTCCAGGGAGAGGCGAAAACCCAGAGTGAAAAACCCCAGGGCCAATATGGGGAAAAAAAAATCTGGGAAATTCCTCTCCGACCCCCTGAGGCGATCGAAACGAGTCCAGGAGATCACAATGGCCCCGATCGGAAAATGCTTCCCAACCCTAGTCATTTCCACTTCCACGAACACCATATGAATCCCCTGCCCCCGAGACAGGTTCCCAACTATCCGCAGTCTCACTCTGTACTGGCACCAGCAAGATGATCGTAGAATGAAGCCTTGAAACGAGAAACCAGGAACAATTAGCCCGCGCCGCTCCCTGGTCCAAACTAGATCACTCTTTTGTATCCCTCCATTCCCACTCCGTTCATATAGCTGTCTAGATAAGTCTTAAACGTTCCCAGTGTGTCCGCCTCCACCACCTTGCCCGGCAACACATTCCAGGCCCCCACGACCCAATGCAATATGCATTGTCTGTATAGCGTGCAAGAAATAATACAATTCAATGTATACTAATGCATGTGACAAGAATAAAATCAAATCAAAACAAATCATCACAAAATTAAATAATTTAATTTATTCCTCCATCTGCCAACTTGTTCCCCATTCTGTTCTATTGTCTATATCTCTGTGCAGCCCCTTTGAATCCTCCTCATAGCTTTAATTCACAATTAGTTTAGAATCATATTGGAAATCTGGTAGCTAACTCCCAGCATCTTCAGTTATTTTGTTGACATATATTGGCCGAGTGGTATTATCGCCAGACTATTAATCCAGAAACTCAGCTGATGTTCCAGGGACCCGGGTTCGAATCCCGCCACGACAGGCGATGGAATTTGAATGCAATAAAAAATATCTGGAATTAAGAATCTACTGATGACCATGAAACCATTGTCGACTGTCGGAAAAGCCCATCTGGTTCACGAATGTCCTTCAGGGAAGGAAATCTGCCGTGCGGACCCGGTCTGGCTCACATGTGACTCCAGAGCCGCAGCAATGTGGTGGACTCTCAACTGCCCTCGAGCAAGTAGGGATGGGCAATAAATGTTGGCCCAGCCAGCGACGCCCATGTACCACGAACAAATAATAAAAAAACATAAACAGCTACATCCCCAATACAAATCTTTGCAATATTTCATAAGTTACAGCCAACCAGCCTGAATGTGCTTCAGTATCCCGACTCACTGTTCCGTGCCTGCTGACGAATTATCTATCCAATCCAGGCTGACAACCTGAGCCACAATCGGACACCTCGACTCTTTGTGCTGCATGCTATGGGATTGTTGTAATCCAAATCTATGACATCTACTGGCCCCATCGTGTAGGGCGGTGAACTCACTTGCCAACATGACAGGGGTGTGATTCAGTATACTACCAATGATGTGAGTTCAATCTCCCTACAGGCTGCAGTGATTTGTAAATATTGTCTCCACACCTTGTCCAAGAGTGGCATAGACAGAGTGGATAGTCAGAGGCTCTTTCCTAGGGTGGAAAAGTCAAGTACTAGGGGCCATAGGTTTAAGGTGCGTGGGGAAAAGATCAGAGGAGATCTGTGAGGCAAGTTTTTTACACAGAGGGTGGTGAATGGCTGGAACGCGCTGCCCGAGGAGGTGGTGGGAGCAGGTACGATAGCGGCATTTAAGGGGCATCTCGATGAATACATGAATAGAATGGGAATGGAAGGATACGGATTCTGGAAGTGCATACGGTTTTAGTTTAGGCAGGCATTATGATCGGCGCAGGCTTGGAGGGCCGAAGGGCCTGTTCCTGTGCTGTACTGTTCTTTGTTCTTTGAGTGGTGAACTGAAATGGGCAGCACGGTGGTACAGTGGTTAGCACTGCTGCCTCACAGTGCCAGGGACCCGGGTTTGATTCCTGGCTTGGACTAGGGGATTTTCACAGTAACTACATTCCAGTGTTAATGTCAGCCTACTTGTGACACTAATAAAAACAGCACATTTACTCTATCAGCAGTTATCTATTTCAGAGCACGAAAGTCGGCTTTAAGTTTTGGCGATGTTATATGGTTTAAATCCCTCGACTTATACTTATACTTCCACTCCAGATACTGAGAGCTCCTTGCTCTTATAAGTAAGTCCATTGGTTATCCTCTATTCCTGCTATGGAAATGACGTGTTCCACTGTGAAAACAGATGCAGAATACAGAATCCTCAAAATAAAGATTCAGAAGGGTCCAGAGGGGGAATTCTTTCACATAGAGTGTGGTGAGTGTCTGGAACAAGCTGCCAGAGGCAGTAGGAGAGGGGGGTACAATTTTGTATTTTAAAAAGCGTTTAGTCAGTTCCATGGGTACGATGGGTATAGAGAGATATGGGCCAAATGTGGGCAATTGGGACGAGCTGAAAGGTAAAAACTGGGCGGCACGGACAGGTTGGGCCGAAGGGCCTGTTTCCATGCTGTAAACCTCAATGACTCGATAACATAGGAACAGGAATTAAGAGCA
Organism: Mustelus asterias; assembly: GCF_964213995.1. Classification (NCBI taxonomy): domain Eukaryota; kingdom Metazoa; phylum Chordata; class Chondrichthyes; order Carcharhiniformes; family Triakidae; genus Mustelus; species Mustelus asterias. The sequence continues at coordinate 80,337 of NW_027590464.1, forward strand.
GAAGTCGGCAAATTCAGCCCTTCGAGCCTGCTCCGCCATTCAATCAGATCATGGCTGATCTCTCCCTGGTCTCAAATCCACCTCCCCACCTGTTCCCCATATCCCCCTAATCCCTTTTTTATTAGAAATATATCCATCTCCTTCCTGAAACCATTCAATGATTCAGACTCCCCCGCGCTCTGGGGCAGCGAGTTCCACAAACTCACCACCCTCTGCGAGAAGTAGTTCCTCCTCATCTCAGTTTTAAATCTATCGCCTCTCAACCTGTACCTGTGACCTCTTGTTCGAGATTGCCCCATAAGAGGAAACATTTGGTCTTCAGTTACTTTATCAATCCCTTTTAAAATTTTATATACCTCCATCAGATCCCCTCTCATCCCTCTGAACCCCAGTGAGTACAAGCCCAAAGTGATTAATCTCTCCTCATACGTCAATCCTCTCACCCCCAGAATCAAGCTGGTGAACCTCCTCTGAACTGCCTCCAATGCAGCAACATCCTTCCTCAAATAAAGAGACCAAAACTGGGCACAATACTCCAGATACTCTGCGGGATTTTCATCGAATCATAGATAAAAAGATTCTTATCACTTGGAAAGGTTTCATCAGTAATGAGGGGACCTTAGTACATTTTGTTTGACCCGAAGTGGGAGGCAGCCATTCCTGATCGAAACTGGACGATCTTAATATCTTGGAACAGTGGAGTTCAAAGAGGTGCGAGAGACAATGAAATGGGAGATGGGAGGGAAGGAGGATATGTAAGGAAAGTCACTGAGCTGAGTTATATGATTATATATAGAGGTGAGAGGGGAAAGATTTCAAACGGAGCTGAGGGGCAACTTCTTCAAACGGAGGGTGGTGTGTGTATGGAATGAGCTGCCAGGGAAAGTGGTTGAGGCAAGTTCAGTACCAACATTTAAAAAGCATTTGGAGAGAGGGAAAGGATTAGAGGGATATGGACCGAACGCGGGCAATTGGGACCAACTGGGAGGGCACCATGGTCAGCATGGACTGTTTGGGCCGAAGGGCCTGTTTCCATGCTGTATTGCTCTGTGACTCGATATAGGCTGCGTGAGGAGATATTCTGTGACTAGCACTTTGCTGAGTGAAGTTGTAAAACTTGAAGTGTCCTTCCAGAAACCAAGAAAGATTTATGTTTCAAAATACACCCCTGTTTCTGAATATTTTGGTTTTCCACAGTGCAGTTGAAGAGTGTCAGAATTCATGTGGTTTGCCTTGAATATTGTGATAGCAGTTTTGCCTTGAGTATTATTTCTGGAATTTGATCGATCAACATCTGTAAGAGATAATTGACAAGAAATTAGCAGGGGGGTAGCAGGGTAAATATGTGGGGTTATGGGGATAGGGCCTGGTTGGGAATGTGGTCAGTGCGGACTCGATGGGCCAAATAACCTCCTTCTGCACTGCAAGGATTCTATGATCTTGGTTTCAGATAAAGTTCGGCACAACATCGTGGGCCGAAGGGCCTGTTCTGTGCTGTACTGTTCTATGTTCTATCTATGAAAGTGCTTATAAGACTATTCTCACCAACTGGAATTTTAATAAGACTGTCCATAATATACCACCTGAATCTCCCACACCTCATTTTTAAATTTTGCCTCCTCGAACTGACCCTTCAGCTCAGGGGAACAGCTGCTCCCCCTCTACCCTGTCAATGTCCTTCATAATCTTGTACACCTCGATCAGGTCACCCCTCAGTCTTTGCTCCAGAGAGAACAAACCAAACCTATCCAACCTCTCTTCATTCCTTAAATGTTCCGTCCCAGGCAGCATCTTGGCGAATCTCCTCTGCACCACCTCCAGTGCAATCACATCCTTCCTATAATGTGTCGACCAGAACTGCACACAGTACTCCAGCTGTGGCCAAACCAACGCTCTATACAACTCCATCATGACCTCTACGTTTTTGTAATTCATACCACGATTGACAAAGTTGAACAATAATATTCCAGCAAAGACGAATCGCTGGCAACCCCTTATCACACCTCAGCAGCTATAGACGCTGGTCGGCTCTGTGGTCCCGTGAGCCGTCCCTCTGGTCAGGAGGGAACCACTGCCGTTCCATCAGCCCAGGTATTCTGCTGCGGGGAAGCAACTTCACTCTCTCCAAAGTTAGGAGGTGGTGGGAGGAAGCTTCCTCATAGCAGACGTTATGTCCAATCTATTTAAGGTGTAGCGGTGACGGAGTGGTTAGCACTGCTGCCTCACAGAGCGAGGGACCCGGGTTCGGTTCCCGGCTTGTGTCACTGCCTGTGTGGAATCTGCATGTTCTCTCCATGTCTGCGTGGGTTTCCTCTGGTTTCCTCCCACAGTCTGAAAGACGTGCTGGTTAGGTGCATTGGCCATGCTAAATTATCCCTCAGTGTACACGAACAGGAACCGGAGTGTGGTGACTCCGGGATTTTCACAGTAACTTCATTGTAGTGTTAATGTAAGCCCGCTTGTGACACGAATAAATATATTTTAATCGGTTGCAATCACCGACCAGGAACTCCAATGGCAGCGAGAATAGGATAGTAACTGGCTCCAGCTTGACCGATAGTGGATCAGTGTGTTTTCTGAGAGAAGCGATGGTGTCTGCCTATGGCATAAACCATGGCCATTTACTGAGGTCTCACACTGAATGTCTTCTCTTTAATAAACAGCAGAAACACTCCTGAGACTCGGCAGAGCAACCTATTAGAGTAATCAATTACAGGTGAGAAAACAAACAACACACTGCAATGCTGGCGCTGAGAAGGAGCAATGATTGGATTTGATTTGATTTATTATTGTCACGTGTTAGTATACAGTGAAAAATATTGTTTCTTGCGCGCTACACGGACAAAGCATACCATTCATAGAGAAGGAAAGGAGAGAGTGCAGAATGTAGTGTTACAGTCATGGCTACCGTATAGAGAAGGATCAACTTCACATAATAATAAAGTATTATATAATATATATATTATATGTTGTATGCGGCTACCTGAATATAAGGTAGTTCATTCAAAAGTCTGACAGCAGCAGGGAAGAAGCTGTTCTTGAGTCGGTTGGTACGTGACCCCAGACTTTTGTATCTTTTTCCCGACAGAAGAGGGTGGAAGAGAGAATGTCCGGGGTGTGTGGGGTCCATGATTCTGCCGGCTGCTTTTCCCGAGGCAGTGGGAAGTGTAGACAGAGTCAATGGGTGGGAGGCTGTTTTGAGTGATGGACTAGGCTTCGATCACAACCCTTCATAGTTTCTTGCAGCCTTGGACAGAGCAGAAGCCAGACCAAGCTGTGATACAACCAGAAAGAATGCTTCCTATGGTGCCTCTGTAAAAGTTGGTGAGAGTCGGATCTGATATGCCAAATTTCTTAAGCCTCCTGAGAAAGTAGAGGCACCGGTGGGTTTTCTTAACTTTTGCATCGGTGTGGGGGGATCAGGGCAGGTTGTTGGTGATCTGGACACCTAGAAACCTGAAACTCTCGATCATTTCCACTTCATCCCCAATTTTCAATGAAAATAGTGTTTCATTGTGATGAAAAATTCAGATCAGAAATAAGTTTCAATGTTTTTCATTCCGGTCTGTTTCATTACATTAAAGGTACAATATAATTGCAATTTATTCAGGCTGTCAGTGGGGTGAATTATCGGCTAAATTTCCCCTTCGTGTCCCGGAGTGTGTCGGTTCGAGGTGTTGGTGGGGTAATTATGTGGGGTCATGGGGATAGGGCCTGGGTGGGATTGTTGTTGGTGCAGACTCGATGGGCCGAATGGCCTCTTTTGCACTGTTGGGTTTCTGTGATACAATTTATGATGAGTCTGTACTGACCACAATCCCACCCAGGCCCTATTTCCGTAACCCCACGCATCCACCCTGATAGTCTCCCTGACAATAACAGGCAATTTTTAGCACGGCCAATGCACCCAACCTGCACATCTTTGGACTGTGGGAGGAAAGTGGAGCACCTGTAGGAAAGCCATGCAGACACCGGGAGAATGTGCAGACTCCACACAGAGGTCGGATTTGAACCAGGATCCCTGGCTCTGTGTGGCCCCTTTGAGAATGTTACTGATACAATGGTGTAAGACAGGCATTCTCTGCTTTTCACACAGCGCTGATCAAGTTTCTGAAGCTTATTTATTCTGTAACAAGTAGGCTCACATTAACAGTGCAATGAAGTTACTGTGAAAATCCCCTAGTTGCCACACTCCGGCGCCTGTTCGGGTACACTGAGGGAGGATTTAGCATGATCAATGCAACTAAACAGCACGTCTTCTGGTCTGTGGGAGGAAACCGGAGCACCCGGAGGAAACCCATGCAGACACAGGGAGAACGTGCAGACTGCGCACAGGCAGTGACCCAAACCGGGGATCAAACCCGGGTCTCTGGCGCTGTGAGGCAGCAGTGCTAACGATTGTGCCACCATGCCACCCATACATACAAAGAACAAAGGAAAGTACAGCACCGGAACAGGCCCTTCGGCCCTCGAATTCCCTACTCCCCCATGACTGTATCCAGCAGTCCAAACAAAAGGATGATGCTCTGGAACGTCCACATTATGGTAAATTCTCAACCTCAGCGTCTCCTGTATTGTGAATTCTCGCTTTATAAACAAGTGTGCTGCTCCCAACTGGTTCTCTGGCTCTTGGCTTCATGCGAGCTTGTGACCTGGCAGAGGAATGACCCAAGGTGACGATACTCTTGGCGAGGATGAAGAAAGGGTTGTTGCAATGTATAGGAGAGACATAAAGGATGGGGGAGCTGGCACGAGATGGATTGAGGAATGATGTATTTTTCGGGGACTTGCCTTAATATTTCCCGGAATTCACCAGAAGTTTGCTGAACATTTCAACATTTACATGTCAACTGAACAGGAGAACGCTGCGTGGGAATGAAAGCAAATGGAGTCAATAAATGAATACAGAAACAGAAAATGCTGGGAGATTTCAGCAGGTCTGACAGTATCTGTGGAGAGAGAATAGAGCCAATGTTTCACGTCTGTGTGACCCTTCCTCAGGGTCCATTCGTGAGACAATTTTGATGATAATATAAGCAAAGTTGTCAGTAAAGGAGACTATATCCTGAGGGTGTCATCCAAGGTAATCAATAATCAACAATGAACAAAGGAAAGTACAGCACAGGAACAGGCCCTTCGGCCCTCCAAACCTATGCCGATCATGATGCCCTAACTAAACTACAAAAAACAACTTCTGCCCTTACCCGGGTCTGTCGGGGGTGAGGACCTTAAAACGATCACTATTACTAAAGAGGTAGTGCTGGGTTGGCTAATGGAACTAAAGGTAGACAAGTCCCCTGGTCCGGATGGAATGCATCCCAGGGTACTAAAAGAAACGGCAGAAGTAATAGCAAATTAATCAGTTGTAATTTTTCAAAATTCACTGGGCTCTGGGGAGGTGCCAGCCGATTGGAAAACAGCTAATGTAACGCCACTGTTTAAAATAGGAGGTAGACAAAAGGCAGGTAACTACAGGCCGGTTAGCTTAACATCCGTAGTTGGGAAAATGCTGCAATCTATCATTAAGGAAGAAATAACAGGACACCTGGAAAAGAATGGTTCAATCAAGCAGACGCAGCATGGATTCTTGAAGGGAAAGCCATGTTTGAATAATTTACTGGAATTCTTTGAGGATACGACGAGTGCAGTTGACAGAGGGGAACCGGTGGATGTTGTGTAAATAGATTTCCAGAAGGCATTCGATAAGGTGCCTCACAAAAGGTTGCTGCATAAGATAAAGGTACACGGAGTTGAGGGTAAAGTGTTAGCGTGGATTGAGGATTGGCTATCTAACAGAAAGCAGAGAGTCGGAATAAATGGGTGCTTTTCCGGTTGGCAATCAGTGACTTGTGGCGTGCCGCAGGGATCGGTGCTGGGTCCTCAACTATTTACCATATACATAGACGATCTGGAGGAGGGGAGCGAGTGTAGGGTAACAAAGTTTGCGGATGACACAAAGATGAGTGGGAAAGCAAATTGCGTGGAGGACAAAGAGAGTCTGCAGAGAGATTTGGATCGGCTAGGTCAGTGGGCAAGGATCTGGCAGATGGAGTATAACGTTGGTAAGTGTGAGGTTATCCACTTTGGAAGGAATAATAGTAAAATGGACTCTTATTTAAACGGTGAAAAATTAAACATGCTGCTGTGCAGAGGGACCTGGGGGTCCTTGTGCATGAATCACAAAAACTCAGTTTGCAGGTGCAGCAGGTGATCAAGAAAGCAAATGGAATGTTGGCCTTTATCGCGAAGGGGATGGAGTATAAAAGCAGGGAGGTCATGCTTCAACTGTACAGGGTACTGGAGAGGCCGCACCTAGAGTACTGTGTACAGTTTTGGTCCCCTTATTTAAGAAAGGATATATTAGCTTTGCAAGGGGTACAGAGAAGGTTCACCAGGTCGATTCCGGAGATGAGGGGGTCAGCTTATGAGGAGAGGTTCAGTAGACTGGGCCTGTACTCATTAGAGTTTAGAAGGTTGAGGGGAGATCTTGTGGAGACATAAAAGATAATGAAGGGGCGAGACAGGGTAGAAGCAGCGAGGTTATTTCCACTTACAATGGAAACAAGAACTAGGGGGCATAGCCTCAAAATATGGGGGAGTCAATTTAGAACAGAGTTGAGGAATAACTTCTTCTCCCAGAGCAGAGTGAATCTTTGGAATTCTCTGCCCAATGAAGCAGTCGATGCTACCTCGTTAAATGTGTTTAAATCACAGATAGATAGATTTTTAACCATTAAGGGAATTAAGGGTTGTGGGGAGCGGGCGGATAAGTGGAACTGAACCCACTATCAGATCAGCCATGATCTTATTGAATGGCGGAGCAGGCTTGAGGGGCTGGATGGCCTACTCCTGCTCCTATTTCTTATGTTCTTATGTTCTAACATTACAGTCTATTGTTGTCAGATTCTGATCCAGTATTGTAACATCCCGTTCTATTATTCCCAGATCCTGACCCAGTATTGGAACATTCCAGTCTATCGTTCTCAGATTCTGATCCAGCGTTGGAACATTACAGTCCTTTGTTCTCAGATTCTGATCCTGTATTGGAACAGTACAGTCTATTGTTCTCAGATTCTGCTGCAGTATTGGAACATCCCGGTCCATTGTTTCCTGACTCTGATCCAGCATTGGAACATTACACTCTCTTGTTCTCAGATTCTGATCCAGTATTGGAACATTACAGTGTATTGTTCCCAAATTCTGATCCTTTAATGGAACATTGTAGTCTATTGTTCTCAGATGCTGATCCAGTATTGGAACATTGCAGTCTATTGGTCTCAGATTCTGATCCAGTATTGGAACATTGCAGTCTATTGATCTCAGATTCTGATCCAGTATTGGAACATTGCAGTCTATTGTTCTCAGATTCTGATCCACTATTGGAACATTGTAATCTCTTCTTCTCAGATTCTGATCCAGTATTGAATCTTGGCAGTCTATTGATCTCAGATTCGGATTCACTATTGGAACATTACAGTCTATTGCTCTCAGATTCTGTTCAAGTATTCTAAAATTGCAGACTATTGTTCTCAGAGTATGATGCTTTATTGGAACATTACAGTCCATTGTTCTCAGATTCTGATCCAGTATTGGAACATTACAACCCTTAGTTTTCAGATTCTGATCCATTATTGGAACATTGCAGCCTACTGTTCTCAGAATCTGATCCATCATTGGAACATACCGGTCTATTGTTCTCAGATTCTGATCCAGTACTGGAACAATACTGTGTATTGTTCTCAGATTCTGATGCCGTTTTGGAATATTGCATTCTATTGTTCTCAGATTCTGATCCAAGTATTGTAACATCCCAGTCATTTGTTCCCAGATTCTAATTCGTATTGGAACATTACAGCCTATAGTTCTCAGATTCTGATCAATTATTGGAACATTGCAGTCTACAGTTCTCAGGTTCTGAACCAGTATTGGAACATTGCAGTGTATGGTTCTTCGAATCTTACTCATTATTGGAACATCCCGGTCCATTGTTTCCAAATTCTGATCCATTATTGGAACATTCCTTTCTATTGTTCTGATTCTGATCCATTTCTGGAAAATTGCAGTGTATTTGTCTCAGATTCTGAACCAGTATTGGAAAATTACAGTCTATTGTTCTCAGATTCTGATCCATTAATGGAACATCCATTGATATTGTTCCCAGACTCTGATCCAGTATTGGAACTTTACAGTCTATTGTTCTCAGATTCTGATCCAGTATTGGAACATTGCAGTCTTTTGATCTCAGATTCTAATCCAGAATTAGAACATTACAGTCTATTGTTCTCAGTTTCTGGTCCAGTATTGGAACATTGCAGTCGATTGCTCTCAGATTCTGATCCAGTATTGGAACATTACTATCTATTGTTCTCAGATTCTGATCCATTATAGGAAAATTGCAGTCTATTGTTCCCAGATTCTGAACCAGGATTGGAACATTACAACCTATTGTTCTCAGAGTCCGATCCATTATTCGAACATTGCAGTCTATTTTACTCAGATTATGATCCTTTAGTGCAACTTTACAGTCTATTGTTCTCAGATTCTGATCCAGTGTTTGTAAGAGGGAGGTCGTGCCTTACAAAATTGGTGGAGTTTTTTGAGGAAGTGACAAAAACAGTTGACGAAGGAAGGGCTGTGGATGTCGTCTCTATGGATGTCAGTAAGGCATTTGACAAAGTCCCTCATGGCAGGCTGGGTAAGAAGGTTAAGGCTCATGGGATACAAGGAGAGGTGGCTAGATGGGTAGAGAACTGGCTTGGCCACAGGAAGAAGTTTAACAACACCAGGTTAAAGTCCAACAGTTTATTTGTTAGCAAAAGCCACACACGCTTTCTGAGCTCCAAGCCCCTTCCTCAGGTGAGGGCTCCGAAAACGTTTGTGGCTTTTGCTACCAAATAAACCTGTTGGACTTTAACCTGGTGTTGTTAAACTTCTTACTGTGTTTACCCCAGTCCAACGCCAGCATCTCCACATCTTGGCCACAGGAGACAGAGGGTAGCAGTCGAAGAGTCTTTTTCCGGATGGAGGTCTGTGACTTTACAGTCTATTGCCCTCAGAATCTGATCCAGTATTGAAACATTGCAGTCAATTGTTCTCAGAATCTGATCCTTTATTAGAACATCCCGGTCCATTTTTCTGACATTGCCATCCATTATTGGAACATGATAGTCTATTGTTCTCGGATTCTGATCCATTATTGGAAAATTGCAGTCCATTTTTCTCAGATTCTGATCCAGTATTGGAACATTGCAGTCTATTGTTCTCATAATCTGATCCATTATTAGAGCATCCAGGTCCATTGTTCCCACATTGTCATCCATTATTGGAACACTACAGTATATTGTTCTCAGTTTCTCATCCATTATTGGAAAATCCCTTTCCATTGTTCCCAGACACTGAACCAGTATTGGAACATTACAGTCTAATATTCTCCGATTCTGGCCCAGTATTGGAACATTGCAGTCCATTGTTCTCAGATTCTGATCCAGTATTGGAACATTACCGTCTATTGTTCAGATTCTGATCAACGGTTGGAACATTGGAGTCTATTGTTCTCAAATTCTGCCCCAGTATTGGAACATGATTGTCTATTGATCTCAGATTCTGATCCATCATTGTAACATCCCGGTCCACTGTACTCAGATTCTGATCCAGTATTGGAACATTGAAGTCTACTATTCTCAGATTCTGATCAATGATTGGAACATTACAGCCTATTGTTCTCAGAGTCCGATCCAGTATTAGAACTTTGCAGTGTATTGTTCTCAGATTCTGATCCAGTATTGGAACATTACAAACTATTGTTCACAGATACTGATCCATTATTGGAAATTTGCAGTCTGTTTTTTTCTCAGAGTCTGAACCAGTATTGGAACATTACAGCGTATTGTTCCCAAAGTCCGATCCAGTATTCGAACATTGCAGTCTATTGTTCCCAGATTCTGACCCATCATTGTAATATCCTGGTCCATTGTTCTCAGATTCTGATACAGTACTGGAACAATAGAGCCTATTGTTCTCAGATTCTGATCCAGTATTGGAACATTATGGCCTATTGTTCTCAGATTCTGATCCAGTATTGGAACATTACGGCCTATTGATCTCAGATTCTGATCCATCATTGTAATATCCCGGTCCAGTGTTCTCAGATTCTGATACAGTACTGGAACAATAGAGCCTATTGTTCTCAGATTCTGATGCAGTATTGGAACATTACGGCCTATTGTTCTCAGATTCTGATCAACGATGGGAACATCAGAGTCTGCTGTTCTCAAATTCTGATCCTTTATTGGAACATTACCGTTTATTGTTCTTAGAATCTTATCCATTATTGGAACATCCCGGTCCATTGTTTCCAGCTTCTGATCCATTATTGGAACATGACAGTCTATTTATCTCAGATTCTGAACCAGTATTGGAAAATTACAGTCAATTGTTCTCAGATGCCGATCCAGTATTGGACCATTGCAAACTATTGTTCCCAGATTCTGATCCATAATGGAACATTGCAGTGTATTGTTCTCAGATTATGATCCAGTATTGGAACATTGCAGTGTATTCTTCTCAGATTCTGATCCAGTATTGGAACATTGCAGTCTATTTTTCTCAGATTCTGATCCATTATAGGAACAGCCCGGACCATTGTTCCCTCATTCTGGTCCATTATTGGAACATTGCGGTCTACTATTCTCAGATTCTCTGCAATTATTCCAACATTTCAGTCGATTGTTCTCAGATTCTGATCCAGTATTGGAACATTGCAGTCTATTGTTCTCAGATTCTGATCCAGTATTGGAACATTGCAGTCTCTTGTTCTCAGATTCTGATCCAGTATTGGAACATTGCAGTCTATTTGTCTCAGATTCTGATCCAGTATTGGAACATTGCAGTCTATTGCTCTCAGATTCTGATCCAGTATTGGAACATTGCAGTCTCTTGTTCTCAGATTCTGATCCAGTATTGGATCCTTGCCGTCTGTTGTTCGCAGATTCTGATCCAGTTTTGAAACATTGCAGTCTCTTGTTCTCAAATTCTGATCCTGTATTCGAACATAACAGTCTATTGTTCTCAAATTCTGATCCTGTATTAGAACATAGCACTGTATTGTTCTCAGATTCTAATCGATTATTGGAAAATTGAAGACTATTTTTCGCAGATTCTGAACCAGCATTGGAACAGTACAGCCTATTGTTCTCAGAGTCCAATCCAATATTCGAAAATTGCAGTGTATTGTTCTCAGATTCGGATCCAGTATTGGAACATTGCAGTCTATTGTTCTCAGAGTCCGATCCATTATTCGAACATTGCAGTCTATTGTTCTCAGGTTCTGATCTCGCGTTGGAACATTACAGTCTATTGATCTCAGGTTCTGATCCATCATTGTAATATCCCGGTCCAATGTTCTCAGAATCTGATCCAGGATTGGAACATTTCAGTCTATTGTTCAGATTCTGATCAATGATTGGAACATTACAGTGTTGTTCACAAATTTTGATCCTTTATTGGAACATTACAGTCTATTGTTCTCAGATTCTCTTCCAGTGTTGGAACATTGCAGTCTATTGTTTTCGGATTATGACCCTTTTTTGGAACACTCCAGTCTATTGTTCTCAGATTCTGATCCAATCTTGGAACATTGCAGTCTATTTTTCACAGATTCTGATCCATTATAGGAACAACCCGGACCATTGTTCCCACATTCTGATCCAGTATTTGAAATATGCAGTATCTTTTTCTCAGATTCTGATGCAGTATTGAAACTTTGCAGTGTATTGTTTTCAGATTCTGATCCATTATAGGAACAGCCGGTCCATTGTTCCCGCATTCCACTCCAGTATTGCAACATTGCCGTCTTTTGTTCTCAGATTCTGATCCACTATTGGAACATTACAGTCTATTGATCAGATTCTGATCAATGATTGGAACATTACAGTCGGTTGTTCTCAAATTTTAATCCTTTATTGGAACATTGTAATCTCTTTTTCTCAGATTCTGATCCAGTATTGGAACTTTACAGTTCATTGATCTCAGTTTTTGATCCATCATTGTAATATCCCGCCCCATTGTTCTCAGGTTCTGATCCAGTATTGGAACGTTTCAGTCTGTTGGTCAGATTCTGATCAATGATTGGAACATTCCAGTCTGTTGTTCTCAAATGCTGATCCTTTATTGCAACAGTAGTCTATTGTTCTCAGATTCTGATTCAGTATTGGAACATTACAGTCTATTGTTCAGATTCTGATCAATGATTGGAACATTACAGTCTGTTGTTCTCAAATGCTGATCCTTTTTTGGAACATTACAGTCTATTGTTTTCAGGTTCTTATCCAGTATTGGAACATTACAGTCTATTGTTCAGATTCTGATCAATGATTGGAACATTGCAGTCTGTTATTCTCAAATTCTGATCCAGTATTGGAACATTGTAGTCTATTGTTCTCAGATTCTGATCCAGTATTGGGACATTACGGTTTATTGTTTTCAGATTCTGTTCAATTATTCTAATACTGCAGTCTGTTGTTCACAGATTTTGATCCTTTATTGGAACATTGCAGTCTATTGGTCAAAGGGTTTGACCCAGTATTGGAACATTGCTGTCTATTTTTCTCAGATTCTGAGACAGTATTGTAAAATCCCAGTTTACTGTTCCGAGATTCTACTCCAGTATTTGAATATTAGAGCCTATAGTTTTCAGCATCTGATCCGGCATTGGAACATTACAGAGTATTGTTCTCAGATTGTGATCCTTTAGTGCAACATTCCAGTCTCTTGTTCTCAGAGTCTGATGCAGTATTGAAACTTTGCAGTCTCTTGATCTCAGATTCTGATCCAGTATTGGAACATTGCAGTGTATTGTTCTCAGTTTCTGATCCATTAATGGAACATCCATTTCTATTGTTCTCAGATTCTGATCCAGTATTGGCACATTACAGTCTATCGTTCTCAGAGGCCGATCCATTATTTGAACATTGCAGTCTATTGTTCTCAGATTCTGATCTAGCATTGGAACTTTACAGTCTATTGATCTCAGATTCTGATCCATCATTGTAATATCCTGGTCCTTTGTTCTCAGATTCTAATCCAATATTGGAATATTAGAGCCTATAGTTTTCAGATTCTGATCCGCTTTTGGAACATGGCGGCCTATTGTTCCCAGATTCTGATCCATAATGGAACATTACAGTCGATTGTTCTTAGATTCTGATCCAGTATTGGAATATTGCAGTCTACTGTTGCCAGTTTCTGATCAAGTATTGGAACATTGCAGTCTATTTTTCTCTGATTCTGGTCCAGTATTGTAAAATACCGGTCCATTGTTCCCACATTCCAATCCAGTATTGGAACATTGCCGTCTCTTGTTCTCAGATTCTGATCCATTATTGGAACTTTACAGTTCATTGATCTCAGATTTTGATCCATCATTGTAATATCCCGCCCCATTGTTCACAGGTTCTGATCCAGTATTGGAACATTACAGTCTATTGTTCAGATTCTGATCAATGATTGGAACATTCCAGTCTGTTGTTCTCAAATGCTGATCCTTTATTGCAACAGTACAGTCTATTGTTCTCAGATTCTGATTCAGTATTGGAACATTACAGTCTATTGTTCAGATTCTGATCAATGATTGGAACATTACAGTCTGTTGTTCTCAAATGCTGATCCTTTATTGGAACATTACAGTCTATTGTTGTCAGGTTCTTATTCAGTATTGGAACATTACAGTCTATTGTTCAGGTTCTGATCAATGATTGGAACATTGCAGTCTGTTATTCTCAAATTCTGATCCAGTATTGGAACATTGTAGTCTATTGTTCTCAGATTCTGATCCAGTATTGGGACATTACGGTTTATTGTTTTCAGATTCTGTTCAATTATTCTAACACTGCAGTCTGTTGTTCACAGATTTTGATCCAGTGTTGGGATATTACATTCTATTGTTCACAGATTCGGATCCAGTATTGTAACAGCCCGGTCTATTGTTCCCACTTTCTAATCCATTATTTGAAGATTACAACCTTTGGTTCTCCGATTCTGATCCATTATTGGAACATTGCAGTCTATTGTTTTCAGATTCTGATCCAGTATTGAAACATTGTAGTCTATTGTTCCCAGATTCTGATCCATTATTGGAACATCCCGGTCTATTGTTCCCAGATTCTGATCCAATATTGGAACTTTGCAGTGTCTTGTTCTCAGATTCTGATCCAGGATTGGACTATTGCAGTCTATTGTTCTCAGATTCTGACCATTAATGGAACATCCATGTCTATTGTTCTCAGATTCTGATACATTATTGGAACATTACAGTCTATTGTTCTCAGATTCTGATCCAGTATTGGAATCCAGTATTCAATCCAGTATTGGAACATTGCAGTCTATTTCTCTCAGATTCTGATCCATTATAGGAACAACCCCGGACCATTGCTCCCACATTCTGATTCAGAATTGAAACTTTGCAGAATTTGAGAACAACATACTGTAATGTTCCAATAATTGATCTGAATCTGAGAACAAATGACTGCAATGTTCCAATACTGGCTCAGATTCTGAGAACAATAAACTGTAATGTTCCAATACTGGATCAGAATCTGAGAATATTCGACTGCAATGTTCAAATACTGGAACAGAATTTGAGAATATTAGACTGAAATGTTCCAATTCTGGTTCAGAGTCTGGGAACAATGGAAAGGGATGTTCCAATAATGGATCAGAATCTGAGAACAATAGATTACAAATTTCCAGTAATGGATCAGAATCTGAGAACAATCGACTGTAATGTTCCAATAAAGGATCAGAATCTGGGAACAATAGACTGCAATGTTCCTATACTGGATCAGAGTCTGGGAACAATAGAAACGGATGTTCCATTAATGCATCAGAATCAGAACAATACACTGCAATGTTCCAATACTGGATCAGAATCTGAAAACAATAGACTGTAATGTTCCAATACTGGTTCGGAATCTGAGACAAATGGACGGCAATTTTCCAATAATGGAACAGAATCTGAGAATAACAGACCGTAATGCTCCAATAATGGATCACAATCTGGGAACAATAGGCTGCCATGTTCCAATAATGGATCAGAATCTGGAAACAGTGGACAGGGATGTTCCAATAATGGAAAAGATTCTAAGAACAATACACTGTAATGTTCCAATACTGAATATGAAACTCAGAACAAGAGACTGCAATGTTCCAATAATTTATCAGAATCTGAGAACTAGAGGTTGTAATGTTCCAATACGGATTAGAATCTGAGAACACTAGACTATAATGTTCCAATAATGAATCAGAATCTGAGAACATTAGACTGTAATGTTCCAATACCGGACCAGAATCTGAGAACAAGAGATAGTAATGTTCCAATACTGGATCAGAATCTGAGATCAATAGACTGTAATGTTCCAATACTGGATCAGAATCTGAGATCAATAGACTGTAATGTTCCAATACTGGACCAGAATCTGAGATCAATAGACTGCAATGTTGCAATAATAAATCAGAAGCCGAGAAAAATACACTCTCATATTTACTTTATCGGAATCTGAGATCAATCGACTGCAATGTTCCAATACTGGATCAGAATCTGAGAACAGTAGGCTGCAATGTTCCTATAATGGATCAGAATCTGAAAACTATAGGCTGTAATATTCCAATACTGGATTAGAAACTGGGAACAATAGACCGGGATTTTCAATACTGGCTCAGAATCTGAGAAAAATAGGTTGTAATGTTCCAATGTTAGATCAGTATTTGAGAACAATACACTGCAATGTTCGAATAATGGATCGGACTCTGAGAACAAAAGACTGTAATGTTCAAATACTGGTTCAGAATATGAGAAAAATAGACTGCAATTTTCAAAATAATGGATCAGACTCTATGAACAATAGACTGTAATGTTCCAACACTGGATCATAATCTGAGAACAATACACTGCAATGTTCAAATAATCAATTGGACTCTGAGAACAAGAGGCTGTAATGTTCAAATACTGGTTCAGAACCTGAGAAAAATAGACTGCAATTTTTCAATAATGGATCAGAATCTGAGAACAAAAGACTGTCACGTTCCAATGCTAGATCAGAATTTGAGAACAACAGACCGTATTGTTCCAATAAAGGATCAGAATTTGAGAACAACACTGTAATGTTCCAATGATTGATCAGAATCTAAACAATAGACTGTAATGTTCCAATACTGGATCAGAATCTGAGAAAAAGTGACTGCAAAGTTCCAATACTGGATCAGAAGGTGGGAACAAAAGACTGTAATGTTCTAATACTGGATCAGAATCTGAGAACAATCGACCGGGATATTACAATGATGGATCAGGATCTGAGATCATGAGACTGTAATGTTCCAATGCTAGATCAGAATCTGAGAACAATACACTGCAATGTTCGAATAATGGGTCAGACTCTGAGAACAATAGACTGTAATGTTCCAATACTGGTTCAGAATCTGAGAAAAATAGACTGCAGTTTTTCCAATAATAGATCAGAACCTGAGGACAATAGACTGTAATGGTCCAATAAAGGATCAGAATTTGAGAACAACAGACTGTAATGTTCCAATTATTGATCAGAATCTAAACAATCGACTGTAATGTTCTAATACTGGATCACAATCTGTGAACAATGGACCGGGATATTACAATGATGGATCAGAATCTGAACAATAGACTGTAGTGTTAGAATAATTGAACAGAATGTGAGGACAATAGACTGCAATGTTCCAATAATGGATCAGAACCTGAGATCAATAGACTGTAAAGTTTCAATACTGGATCAGAACCTGAGAAAAAGAGACTGCAATGTTCCAATACTGGATCATAATCTGAGAACAATAGACTGCAACGTTAGAATAATTGAACAGAATCAGAAAACAATAGACTGCAATGTTCCAACACGGGATCAGAATCTGAGAACAACAGACTGTAATGTTCCAATACTGGATCAGTATCTGAACAATGGACTGAAATGTTCCAATACTAGATCAGAATCTGAGAACAATACACTGCAATGTTCGAATAATGGATTTGACTCTGAGAACAATAGACTGTAATGCTCCAATACTGGTTCAGAATCTGAGAAAAATAGACTGCAGTTTTTCCAATAATAGATCAGAACCTGAGAACAATAGACTGTAATGGTCCAATAAAGGATCAGAATTTGAGAACAACAGACTGTCATGTTCCAATCATTGATCAGAATCTAAACAATAAACTGTAATGTTCTAATACTGGATCAGAATCTGTGAACAATGGACCGGGATATTACAATGATGGATTAGAATCTGAACAATAGACAGTAATGTTAGAATAATTGAACAGAATTTGAGGATAATAGACTGCAATGTTCCAACACTGGATCAGAATCTGAGAACAACAGACTGTAATGTTCCAATCATTGATCAGAATCTGAACAATAGACAGTAATGTTAGAATAATTGAACAGAATTTGAGGATAATAGACTGAAATGTTCCAATACTAGGTCAGAATCTGAGAACAATACACTGCAATGTTCGAAAAATGGATCGGACTCTGAGAACAATAGACTGTAATGTTCCAATACTGATTCAGAATCTGAGAAAAATAGACTGCAAAGTATCAATGCTGGATCAGAATGTGGGAACCATGGTCCGGGTTGTTCCTATAATGGATTAGAATCTGAGAAAAATAGAATCTGAGAACTATAGACTGTAATATTCCAATAATGGATCAGAATGTGAGAACAATAGACCGCAATGTTAGGATAATTGAACAGAATCTGAGAACAATATACTGCAATGTTCAAATAATGGATCAGAATCTGAGAAAAAGAGACTGCAATGTTCCAATATTGGATCAGAATCTGAGAACAATGGAATGCAATGTTCCAATCATTGATGAGAATCTCAACACTAGACTGTAATGTTCCAATACTGGATCAGAATCGGAGAACATTAGACTGTATGTTCCAATACTGGTTCAGAGTCTGGGAACAATGGAAGCGATGTTCCAATAATGGATGAGAATCTGAGAACAATACACTGTAGTCTTCGAATAATGGATGACAATGTGGGAACAAGGGACTGGGCTCTTCCTATCAAGGATCAGAATCTGAGAGCAACATACTGCAATGTTCCAATACTGGATCAGAATCTGAGAACAATTCACTGTAATGTTCCAATAAAGGATCATAATCTGAGAACAATAGACTGTAATTTTCCAATACTGGATCAGAATCTGAGAACAATAGACCACAATGTGAGAATAATTGCACAGAATCTGAGAACAAGAGACTGCAATGTTCCAATAATGGATCAGAATCTGAGAAATATAAACTGTCATGTTCCAATAATGGATCAGAATCTGAGATCAATAGACTGCAAAGTTTCAATACTGCATCAGAATCTGAGCAAAAGAGACTGCATAGTTCCAATACTGGAAGAGAATGTGGGAACAGTGGTCCGGGTTGTTCCAATACTGGAACAGAATCTGAGAACAATAGTCTGCAATGTTCCAATAATGGATCAGAATCAGAGACAAATAGACTGCAATGTTCCAATAGTGGATCAGAAACTGAGAACAACAGACTGTAATGTCCCAATTGTTGATCAGATTCTGAACAATAGACTGTAATGTTCCAATACTGGATCAGAATCTGAGAACAATGGACGGAGATATTACAATGATGGATCAGAATCTGAGATCAATTGACTAATGTTCCAAAACTGGATCAGAATCTGAGAACGTAAAATATATTGTTCCAATACTGGATCAGAATCTGAGAACAAGAAACTGAAATGTTCGAATGCTGGATCGGACTCTGGGAACAATACGCTGTAATGTTCCAACACTGTTTCGGACTCTGAGAAAAAAACATACTGGAAATTTCCAATAATGGATCAGTTTCTGTGAACAATAGATTGTAATGTTTCAATGCTGGATCAGAATCTGAGAACAATACACTGCAACGTTTGAATACTGGATCGGCCATTGAGAACAATAGGTGTAATGTTCCAATCCTGTTTCTGAATCTGAGAAAAATAGACTGCAATTTTCCAATAATGGATCAGAATTTGAGAACAACAGGTTGTAATGTTCCCATCATTGATCAGAATCTGAGAACAATAGACTGCAATGTTCCAATACTGGGCCAGAATCGGAGAATATTAGACTGTAATGTTCCAATACTGGTTCAGAGTCTGGGAACAGTGGAAAGGGATTTTCCAATAATGGATGAGAATCTGAGAACAATACACTGTAATGTTCCAATAATGGATGACAATGTGGGAACAATGGACGGGGATGCTCGAGTAATTGATCAAATTATGAGAACAATAGACTGCAATATTCCAATACTGGATTATAATCTGGGAACAATACACTGCAATGTTCAAATAATCAATTGGACTCTGAGAACAAGAGGCTGTAATGTTCAAATACTGGTTCAGAACCTGAGAAAAATAGACTGCAATTTTTCAATAATGGATCAGAATCTGAGAACAAAAGACTGTCACGTTCCAATGCTAGATCAGAATTTGAGAACAACAGACCGTATTGTTCCAATAAAGGATCAGAATTTGAGAACAACACTGTAATGTTCCAATGATTGATCAGAATCTAAACAATAGACTGTAATGTTCCAATACTGGATCAGAATCTGAGAAAAAGTGACTGCAAAGTTCCAATACTGGATCAGAAGGTGGGAACAAAAGACTGTAATGTTCTAATACTGGATCAGAATCTGAGAACAATCGACCGGGATATTACAATGATGGATCAGGATCTGAGATCATGAGACTGTAATGTTCCAATGCTAGATCAGAATCTGAGAACAATACACTGCAATGTTCGAATAATGGGTCAGACTCTGAGAACAATAGACTGTAATGTTCCAATACTGGTTCAGAATCTGAGAAAAATAGACTGCAGTTTTTCCAATAATAGATCAGAACCTGAGGACAATAGACTGTAATGGTCCAATAAAGGATCAGAATTTGAGAACAACAGACTGTAATGTTCCAATTATTGATCAGAATCTAAACAATCGACTGTAATGTTCTAATACTGGATCACAATCTGTGAACAATGGACCGGGATATTACAATGATGGATCAGAATCTGAACAATAGACTGTAGTGTTAGAATAATTGAACAGAATGTGAGGACAATAGACTGCAATGTTCCAATAATGGATCAGAACCTGAGATCAATAGACTGTAAAGTTTCAATACTGGATCAGAACCTGAGAAAAAGAGACTGCAATGTTCCAATACTGGATCATAATCTGAGAACAATAGACTGCAACGTTAGAATAATTGAACAGAATCAGAAAACAATAGACTGCAATGTTCCAACACGGGATCAGAATCTGAGAACAACAGACTGTAATGTTCCAATACTGGATCAGTATCTGAACAATGGACTGAAATGTTCCAATACTAGATCAGAATCTGAGAACAATACACTGCAATGTTCGAATAATGGATTTGACTCTGAGAACAATAGACTGTAATGCTCCAATACTGGTTCAGAATCTGAGAAAAATAGACTGCAGTTTTTCCAATAATAGATCAGAACCTGAGAACAATAGACTGTAATGGTCCAATAAAGGATCAGAATTTGAGAACAACAGACTGTCATGTTCCAATCATTGATCAGAATCTAAACAATAAACTGTAATGTTCTAATACTGGATCAGAATCTGTGAACAATGGACCGGGATATTACAATGATGGATTAGAATCTGAACAATAGACAGTAATGTTAGAATAATTGAACAGAATTTGAGGATAATAGACTGCAATGTTCCAACACTGGATCAGAATCTGAGAACAACAGACTGTAATGTTCCAATCATTGATCAGAATCTGAACAATAGACAGTAATGTTAGAATAATTGAACAGAATTTGAGGATAATAGACTGAAATGTTCCAATACTAGGTCAGAATCTGAGAACAATACACTGCAATGTTCGAAAAATGGATCGGACTCTGAGAACAATAGACTGTAATGTTCCAATACTGATTCAGAATCTGAGAAAAATAGACTGCAAAGTATCAATGCTGGATCAGAATGTGGGAACCATGGTCCGGGTTGTTCCTATAATGGATTAGAATCTGAGAAAAATAGAATCTGAGAACTATAGACTGTAATATTCCAATAATGGATCAGAATGTGAGAACAATAGACCGCAATGTTAGGATAATTGAACAGAATCTGAGAACAATATACTGCAATGTTCAAATAATGGATCAGAATCTGAGAAAAAGAGACTGCAATGTTCCAATATTGGATCAGAATCTGAGAACAATGGAATGCAATGTTCCAATCATTGATGAGAATCTCAACACTAGACTGTAATGTTCCAATACTGGATCAGAATCGGAGAACATTAGACTGTATGTTCCAATACTGGTTCAGAGTCTGGGAACAATGGAAGCGATGTTCCAATAATGGATGAGAATCTGAGAACAATACACTGTAGTCTTCGAATAATGGATGACAATGTGGGAACAAGGGACTGGGCTCTTCCTATCAAGGATCAGAATCTGAGAGCAACATACTGCAATGTTCCAATACTGGATCAGAATCTGAGAACAATTCACTGTAATGTTCCAATAAAGGATCATAATCTGAGAACAATAGACTGTAATTTTCCAATACTGGATCAGAATCTGAGAACAATAGACCACAATGTGAGAATAATTGCACAGAATCTGAGAACAAGAGACTGCAATGTTCCAATAATGGATCAGAATCTGAGAAATATAAACTGTCATGTTCCAATAATGGATCAGAATCTGAGATCAATAGACTGCAAAGTTTCAATACTGCATCAGAATCTGAGCAAAAGAGACTGCATAGTTCCAATACTGGAAGAGAATGTGGGAACAGTGGTCCGGGTTGTTCCAATACTGGAACAGAATCTGAGAACAATAGTCTGCAATGTTCCAATAATGGATCAGAATCAGAGACAAATAGACTGCAATGTTCCAATAGTGGATCAGAAACTGAGAACAACAGACTGTAATGTCCCAATTGTTGATCAGATTCTGAACAATAGACTGTAATGTTCCAATACTGGATCAGAATCTGAGAACAATGGACGGAGATATTACAATGATGGATCAGAATCTGAGATCAATTGACTAATGTTCCAAAACTGGATCAGAATCTGAGAACGTAAAATATATTGTTCCAATACTGGATCAGAATCTGAGAACAAGAAACTGAAATGTTCGAATGCTGGATCGGACTCTGGGAACAATACGCTGTAATGTTCCAACACTGTTTCGGACTCTGAGAAAAAAACATACTGGAAATTTCCAATAATGGATCAGTTTCTGTGAACAATAGATTGTAATGTTTCAATGCTGGATCAGAATCTGAGAACAATACACTGCAACGTTTGAATACTGGATCGGCCATTGAGAACAATAGGTGTAATGTTCCAATCCTGTTTCTGAATCTGAGAAAAATAGACTGCAATTTTCCAATAATGGATCAGAATTTGAGAACAACAGGTTGTAATGTTCCCATCATTGATCAGAATCTGAGAACAATAGACTGCAATGTTCCAATACTGGGCCAGAATCGGAGAATATTAGACTGTAATGTTCCAATACTGGTTCAGAGTCTGGGAACAGTGGAAAGGGATTTTCCAATAATGGATGAGAATCTGAGAACAATACACTGTAATGTTCCAATAATGGATGACAATGTGGGAACAATGGACGGGGATGCTCGAGTAATTGATCAAATTATGAGAACAATAGACTGCAATATTCCAATACTGGATTATAATCTGGGAACAATAGACAGGGATGTTACAATACTGGATCAGAGTCTGAGAACAATAGACTCGAACGTTCCAATAATGGATCAGAATCTGCGATCAATCGACTGCAATGTTTCAAAACTGGATCGGAATCTGAGAAAAAGAGACTGCAATGTTCAAATACTGGATCAGAATGTGGGAACAATGGTCCGGGTTGTTCCTACAATGGATCAGAATCTGAGAAAAATAGACTGTAATGTTCCAATAAAGGAACAGAATTTGAGAACAACACTGTAATGTTCCAAACATTGATCAGAATCTGAACAATAGACTGCAATGTTCCAATACAGGATAATAATCTGAGAACAATAAACTGTAATGTTACAAAACTGGTTCAGAATCTGAGAACACCACACTGTAATGTTCCAATACTGAATCAGATACTGAGAACAGTTGACCGGGATATTACAATGATGGGTTAGAATCTGAGATCAATAGACAGTCATGTTCCAATACTGGAGCAGAATCTGAGAACAAGAGACCGCAATGTTAGAATAATTGAACAGAATCTGAGAACAATAGACTGCAATGTTCCAATAATGGATCAGAATCTGAGAACTATAAATGTAATGTTCCAATAATGAATCAGAATCTGAGATCAATAGACTGCAAAGTTTCAATACTGCATCAGAATCTGAGAAAAAGAGACTGCTAAGTTCCAATACTGGATTGGAATGGGGGAGAATGGTCGCGGTTGTTCCAGTACTGGATCAGAATCTGAGAACAATGGACTGTGATGTTCCAATCGTTGATCAGAATCTGAACAATCGACTGTAATGTTCCAATACTGGATCAGAATCTGAGAACAATGGACCGGGATATGTAAGGGAAATTGTATTAGATATTGTATGAGCTAGGTATGAAATTCAGATTCACAGGTTTTAGTAAAATGATATAGCAGATTTAGGTGAGTAGTGAGATGGGTATATAACCTAAAGTAACCTCGTGTGACCAAGTGAGATGGGTATATAACCTAAAGTAACCTCGTGTGACCCGACCTAATATAATCAAGTGTAGTCGATATGATCAAAGCGGAGGAACTAGAGGAACTAGAGAAGTAATATAGCAATCACTAATTAAGGAAAGCAAACAATAGCCACCTGGGAAAACAAGGAAGACTGCTCGGTGGTTCAACTTAATATTGGACCATAAATCAGCAGAGAGGATGTCTTTTCTTCTAAACACATTATTGGACCATAAATCAGCAGAGAGGATGTCTTTTCTTCTAAACACATTCGGCCTTAGCCTGAAAAACCACGATTATTGTACAAACAGAAAAGTTCAGATAAAAGCAAGAGTCATAACCACCCTGGTTTAAGAAACAAAGAGATATAACAGGGAGCGACCAATTGCAAATAAAATAGATAAAGGGTCAACTAAAAACAATGGTGGCCAAAGAAAGGTCGGGCTGTAAAGTAAAATAACAACCAAGGACAGGCTGTAAAAGTGAGATAAGGATCTTGAGATATGGAGCTGAAATGTACATAAAAAGACTGTAAGCCTGAGGGCTCGTCGGATTGTTCCGGACATCCCGACTTTATCGCTTGTGCTGAGAAATAAAGTCTATTGCTTGGAAGATCGCTGCTCAGTCTCTCTGTTTTAAACCGATGTGAACGAATTGTCGTCCTGGGGAACCACGACAGATATTAGAATGATGGATCAGAATCTGAGATCAATAGGCCGTAATGTTCCAATACTGGAGCAGAGTCTGAGAACAATAGACTGCAATGTTCAAATACTGGATCGGACTCTGGGAACAATACGCTGTAATGTTTCAATTCTGGTTTAGACTCTGAGAAAAAAACAGACTGCAAATTTCCAATAATGGATCAGTATCTGTGAACAATAGGTTGTAATGTTCCAAATGCTCGATCAGAATCTGAGAATAATACACTGCAAAGTTCGAATCCTGGATCGGACTCTGAGAACAATAGGCTGTAATGTTCCAATCATTGATCAGAATCTGAGAACAGTAGACTTCAATGTTCCAATACTGGCTCAGATTCTGTGAACAATAGACTGTAATGTCCCAATACTGGATCAGAATCTGAGAACAGTGGACTGGGATATTACAATGATGGATCAGAATCTGAGATCAATAGAGAGTCATGTTCCAATACTGGAGCAGAATCTGAGAACAATAGACTCCAATGTTCCAACCGTTGATCAGAATCTGAGAACAATAGACTGCAATGTTCCAATCGTTGATCAGAATCTGAACAATAGACTGTAATGTTCCAATACTGGATCAGAATCTGAGAACAATTGATCGGAATGTTCCAATACTGGGCCAGAATCGGAGAATATTAGACTGTAATGTTCCAATACTGGTCAAACGTCTGGGAACAATGGAAAGGGATTATCCGATAATGGATGAGATTCTGAGAACAACATACTGTAGTGTTCCAATAATTGATGACAATGTGGGAACAATGGACCGGGATGCTCTAATAATGGATCAGAATTTGAGAAAAATAGACTGCAATTTTCCAATAATGGATCAGAATCCGAGAACAATAGTTCATCATGTTCCAATAATGGATGGCAATGTCGGAAAAATAAACCGGGATGTTCTAATAAAGGATCAGATTCTGAGAACAATCAACTTCAATGTTCCAATAATGGAGCAGAATCTGAGAAGAATAAACTGTAATCTTCCAGCACTGGATCAGAATCTGGGAACAATAGAGCGGAATGTGACAGTACTGGACCAGAATCTGAGAACAATAGATTGTAATGTCCCAATATTGGATCAGAATCTGAGAACAATAGACTGCAATGTTTCAATACTGGATCAGATTCTGAGAGCAATAGACTGTAAAGTTCCAGCACTGGATCAGAATCTGGGAACAATAGACTGGGATGTTACAATACTGCATCAGAATCTGAAACCAATGGACTGCAATGTTCCAATAATGGATCAGAATCTGAGAACAATAGACTGGAATGTTCCAACACTCGATCAAAATCTGAGAACAATACACTGTAATGTTCCAATACTAGATCAGAATCTGAGAACAATACACTGCAATGTTCGAAAAATGGATCGGACTCTGAGAACAATAGACTGTAATGTTCCAATACTGGTTCAGAATCTGAGAAAAATAGACTGAAAGGTTTCAATACTGGATCAGAATGTGGGAACAATGGTCCGCGTTGTTCCTATAATGGATCAGAATCTGAGAAAAATAGACTGCAATGTTCCAACACTGGATCAGAATGTGGGAACCATGGTGCGGGTTGTTCCTATAATGGATTAGAATCTGAGAAAAATAGAATCTGAGATCAATAGACTGCAATATTCCAATACTGGATCAGAATCTGAGAACAATAGACCGCAATGTTAGGATAATTGAACAGAATCTGAGAACAATAGACTGCAATGTTCCAATAATGGATCAGAATCTGCAAAAAAGAGACTGCAATGTTCCAATATTCGATCAGAATCTGAGAACAATGGACTGTAATGTTCCAATAAAGGATTATAATCTGAGAACAATGGAATGCAATGTTCCAATACTGGATCAGAATTTGAGAACAACAGATTGTAATGTTCCAATCTTTGATCAGGAACTGAGAACAATAGACTGCAATGTTCCAATACTGGATCAGAATCGGAGAACATTAGACTGTATGTTCCAATACTGGTTCAGAGTCTGGGAACAATGGAAGGGATGTTCCAATAATGGATGAGAATCTGAGAACAATGCACTGTAGTCTTCAATAATGGATGACAATGTGGGAACAATGGAACGGGCTCTTCCTATAAAGAATCAGAATCTGAGAGCAACAGACTGCAATGTTCCAATACTGGATCATAATCTGAGAACAATAGACAGGGATGTTCCAATGCTTGATGAGAACCTGGCAACAATAGACTGCAATGTTCCATTATGGATCAGAATCTGGGAACAATAGGCTGCAATGTTCCAAAAGCGGATCAGAATCTGAAAACTATAGTCTGTAATATTCCAATACTGGATTAGAATCTGTGAACAATAAACTGGGATTTTACAATACAGGCTCAGAATCTGAGAACAATAGACTGCAATGTTCCAATAAAGGATCAAAATCTGTGAACAACAGACTGCAGAGTTAGAATAATTGAACAGAATCTGAAAACAATAGACAGCAATGTTCCAATAATGGATCACTATCTGAGATCAATCGACTGCAATGTTCCAATACTGTATCAGAATCTGAGAACAATAGACTCTACTGTTCCAGTACTGGATCAGAATCTGAGAAGAATGGACCGGGATATTACAATGATGGGTCAGAATCTGAGATCAAGAGACTGTAATGTTCCAATACTGGATCAGAATCTGAGAACAATAGACCGCAATGTTAGAGTAATTGAAAATAATCTGAGAATAGTAGACTGCATTGTTCCAATAATGGACCAGAATCAGGGAACAATGGTCCGGGCTGTTCCTATAATGGATCAGAATCTGAGAAAAATAGAATGCAATGTTCCAATACTGGATCAGAATCTGAGAACAATAGACTGTAATTTTCCAATACTGGTTCAGAATCTGAGATAAATAGACTGTCGTGTTCCAATAATGGATGAGAAGCTGGATACAATGGACCGGGATGTTCCAATAATGGATAAGATTCTAAGAACAATAAATGGTAATGTTCCAATGAAGGGTCAGAATTTGAGAACAGCAGACTGTGATGTTCCCATCGTTGATCAGAATCTGAACAATAGGCCGTAATGTTCCAGTACTGGATCAGAATCTGAGAAGAGTGGACCGGGAAATTACAATGATGGATCAGAATCTGAGATCAGTAGGCTCTATTGTTCCAGTACTGGATCAGAATCTGAGAAGAGTGGACCGGGAAATTACAATGATGGATCAGAATCTGAGATCAGTAGGCTCTATTGTTCCAGTACTGGATCAGAATCTGAGAACAATGGATCGGGATATTACAATGATGGATCAGAATCTGAGATCAATAGACCGGAATGTTCCAATACTGGAGCAGAATCTGAGAACAGTGGACTATAATGGCCCAATACTGGATCAGAGTCTGAGAACAATATTTTGCAATGTTCGAATAGTGGATCGGACTCTGGGAACAATACGCTGTAATGTTCCAATACTGGTTCAGACTCTGAGAAAAAAACAGACTGCATGACAGTATCTGTGAACAATAGATTGTAATGTTCCAATATTTGATCAGAATCTGAGGACAATACACTGCAAAGTTCGAATACTGGATCGGACTCAGAGAACAATAGGCTGTAATGTTCCAATCATTGATCAGAATCTGAGAATAGTAGACTTCAATGTTCCAATACTGGATAAGAATCTGAGAACATTGGACCGGGATATTACAATGATGGATCAGAATCTGAGATCAATAGACAGTCATGTTCCAATACTGGAGCAGAATTTGAGAACAATAGACTCCAATGTTCCAACCGTTGATCAGAATCTGAACAATAGACAGTAATGTTCCAATACTGGATCAGAATCTGAGAACAATAGACTGCAATGTTCCAATACTGGGCCAGAATCGGAGAATATTAGACTGTAATGTTCCAATACTGGTTCAGTGTCTGGGAACCATGGAAAGGGATTTTCCAATAATGGATGAGAAACTGAGAACAATATACTGTAGTGTTCCAATAATGGATGACAATGTGGGAACAATGGACCGGGATGCTCTAATAATGGATCAGATTATGAGAACAATAGACTGCAATGTTCCAATAATGGATCAGAATCCGAGAACAATAGACTATCATGTTCCAATAATGGATGGCAATGTCGGAAAAATGGACCGGGATGTTCTAATAAAGGATCAGATTCTGAGAACAATCGACTGCAATGTTTCAATACTGGATCAGATTCTGAAGGCAATAGACTGTAAAGTCACAGACCTCCAGTCGGAAAAAAGACCCTTCGACTGCGACCCTCTGTCTCCTGTGGCCAAGATGTGGAGATGCTGGTGTTGGACTGGGGTAAAAACAGTAAGAAGTTTAACAACACCAGGTTAAAGTCCAACAGGTTTATTTGGTAGCAAAAGCCACAAACGCTTTCGGAGCCCTCACCTGAGGAAGGGGCTTGGAGCTCAGAAAGCTTGTGTGGCTTTTGCTAACAAATAAACTGTTGGACTTTAACCTGGTGTTGTTAAACTTCTTCCTGTGGCCAAGCCAGTTATCTACCCATCTAGCCACCTCTCCTTGTATCCCATGAGCCTGAAACTTCTTAACCAACCTGCCATGAGGGACTTTGTCAAATGCCTTACTGAAATCCATATAGACGACATCCACAGCCCTTCCATCGTCAACTGTTTTTGTCACGTCCTCAACAAACTCCACTAATTTTGTAAGGCACAACCTCCCTCTTACAAATACTGGATCAGAATCTGAGAACAATAGACTGTAAAGTTGCACTAAAGGATCAGAATCTGAGTAAAATAGACTGCAATGTTCGAATAATGGATCGTACTCTGAGAACAATAGGTTGTAATGTTCCAATCCTGGTTCAGAATCTGGGAACAATAGACTGCACTTTTCCTATAATGAATCAGAATCTGAGAACAATAGACTGCAATGTTCCAATACTGGATCAGAAACTGAGAACAATAGACCGCAATGTTCGAATAATTGAAAAGAATCTGAGAATAGTAGACTGCATTGTTCCAATAATGGACCAGAATCAGGAAACAATGGTCCGGGCTGTTCCTATAATGGATCAGAATCTGAGAAAAATAGAATGCAATGTTCCAATACTGGATCAGAATCTGAGAACAATACACTGCAATGTTCCATTATGGATCAGAACCTGGGAACAAAGATTGCAATGGTCCAATACTGGATCGGCATTTGAGAACAACAGACTGTAATTTTCCAATACTGGTTCAGAATCTGAGATAAATAGACTGTCGTGTTCCAATAATGGATGAGAAGCTGGATACAATGGACCGGGATGTTCCAATAATGGATAAGATTCTAAGAACAATAAACGGTAATGTTCCAATGAAGGGTCAGAATTTGAGAACAGCAGACTGTGATGTTCCCATCGTTGATCAGAATCTGAACAATAGGCCGTAATGTTCCAACACTGCATCAGAATCTGAGAACAATAGGCTCCATTGTTCCAGTACTGGATCAGAATCTGAGAACAATGGACCGGGATGTTACAATGATGGATCAGAATCTGAGATCAATAGGCCAGAATGTTTCAATACTGGATCAGAATCTGAGAACAGTGGACTATAATGGCCCAATACTGGATCAGAGTCTGAGAACAATATTTTGCAATGTTCGAATACTGGATCGGACTCTGGGAACAATACGCTGTAATGTTCCAATACTGGTTCAGACTCTGAGAAAAAAACAGACTGCATGACAGTATCTGTGGACAATAGATTGTAATGTTCCAATATTTGATCAGAATCTGAGAACAATACACTGCAAAGTTCGAATACTGGATCGGACTCAGAGAACAATAGGCTGTAATGTTCCAATCATTGATCAGAATCTGAGAACAGTAGACTTCAATGTTCCAATACTGGATCAGAATCTGAGAACATTGGACCGGGATATTACAATGATGGATCAGAATCTGAGATCAATAGACAGTCATGTTCCAATACTGGAGCAGAATTTGAGAACAATAGACTCCAATGTTCCAACCGTTGATCAGAATCTGAACAATAGACTGTAATGTTCCAATTCTGGATCAGAATCTGAGAACAGTGCACCTGGATATTGCAATGATGGATCAGATTCTGTGAACAATAGACTGTAATGTTCCAATACTGGTTCAGTGTCTGGGAACAATGGAAAGGGATTTTCCAATAATGGATGAGAAACTGAGAACAATATACTGTAGTGTTCCAATAATGGATGACAATGTGGGAACAATGGACCGGGATGCTCTAATAATGGATCAGATTATGAGAACAATAAACTGCAATGTTCCAATACTGGGCCAGAATCGGAGAATATTAGAGTGTAATGTTCCAATACTGGTTCAGTGTCTGGGAACAATGGAAAGGGATTTTCCAATAATGGATGAGAAACTGAGAACAATATACTGTAGTGTTCCAATAATGGATGACAATGTGGGAACAATGGACCGGGATGCTCTAATAATGGATCAGATTATGAGAACAATAGACTGCAATGTTCCAGTACTGGATCACAATCTTAGAAAAATAGACTGCAATTTTCCAATAATGGAGCAGAATCCGAGAACAATAGACTATCATGTTCCAATAATGGATGGCAATGTCGGAAAAATGGACCGGGATGTTCTAATAAAGGACCAGATTCTGAGAACAATCGACTGCAATGTTTCAATACTGGATCAGATTCTGAGGGCAATAGACTGTAAAGTCACAGACCTCCAGTCAGAAAAAAGACCCTTCGATTGCGACCCTCTGTCTCCTTTGGCCAAGATGTGGAGATGCTGGTGTTGGACTGGGGTAAAAACAGTAAGAAGTTTAACAACACCAGGTTAAAGTCCAACAGGTTTATTTGGTAGCAAAAGCCACAAACGCTTTCGGAGCCCTCACCTGAGGAAGGGGCTTGGAGCTCAGAAAGCTTGTGTGGCTTTTGCTACCAAATAAACTGTTGGACTTTAACCTGGTGTTGTTAAACTTCTTCCTGTGGCCAAGCCAGTTCTCTACCCATCTAGCCACCTCTCCTTGTATCCCATGAGCCTGAAACTTCTTAACCAACCTGCCATGAGGGACTTTGTCAAATGCCTTACTGAAATCCATATAGACGACATCCACAGCCCTTCCATCGTCAACTGTTTTTGTCACGTCCTCAATAAATTCCACTAATTTTGTAAGGCACAACCCCCCTCTTACAAATACTGGATCAGAATCTGAGAACAATAGACTGTAAAGTTGCACTAAAGGATCAGAATCTGAGTAAAATAGACTGCAATGTTCGAATAATGGATCGTACTCTGAGAACAATAGGTTGTAATGTTCCAATCCTGGTTCAGAATCTGGGAACAATAGACTGCAGTTTTCCTATAATGAATCAGAATCTGAGAACAATCGACTGTAATGTTCCAATACTGGATCAGAAACTGAGAGCAATCGACTGTAATGTTCTAATTCTGGATTAGGATTTGAGATCAAAAGACTGCAATGTTCCAATACTGGATCAGAAACTGAGAGCAATAGACAGCAATGTTCCAATACTGGATCAGAATCTGAGAACAATAGACTGTAAAGTTCCAATACTGGATCAGAGTCTGGGAACAATATCAATGGATGTTCCATTAATGGATCAGAATCTGAGAACAATACACTGTAATGTTCCATTATGAATCAGAATCTGAGAACAATAGACTGTAATGTTCCAATACTGGTTCAGAATCTGAGACAAATAGACTGGAATGTTCCAATAATGGATCAGAAGTTGGAAACAATGGACCGGGATGTTCCAATAATGTATAAGATTCTAAGATCCATACACTGCAATGTTCCAATACTGGTTCAGAACCTGAGAACAGTAGACTGCAATGTTCCAATAATTGATCAGAATCTGAGAACTATAAGCTGCAATGTTCCAATACGAATTAGAATCTGGGAACAAATGACTGGGATGTTACAATACTTGGATCAGAATCTGAGAACAATGGAATGTAATATTCCAAAACTGCATCAGAATCTGAGAACATTAGACTGCAATGTTCCAATACCGAATCAGAATCTGAGAACAATAGACCGGGATGTTCCAATAATGGATCAGATTCTGAGAACAGTAGGCTGCAATGTTCCAATAATGGATCAGAATCTGAAAACTAAAGGTTGTAATGTTCCAATGCTGGATCAGAGTCAGGGAACAATGGACGGGGATGTTCCAATACTGCAGCAGAATCTGAGAATAATACACGGTTCTGTTCCAATACAGGATGAGAATCTGAGAACAATAGACTTCAATGTTCCCATAATGGATCAGAATCCGAGAACAATAGACTGCAGTGTTCCCATAATGTATCAGAATCTGAGAACGATAGACTGGAATGTTCCAATACTGGATCAGGATCTGGGAATAATAGAACGGGATGTTACAATACTGGTTCAGAATCTGACAACAATAGACTGTAATGTTAGAACATAAGGCCATAAGAAGTAGGAGCAGGAGTAGGCCATCTAGCCCCTCAAGCCTGCTCCGCCATTCAATAAGATCATGGCTGATCTGATAGTGGGTTCAGTTCCACTTACCCGCCCGCTCCCCATAACCCTTAATTCCCTTAATGGTTAAAAATCTATCTATCTGTGACTTAAACACATTTAACAAGGTAGCCACGACTGCTTCATTGGGCAGAGAATTCCAAAGATTCACTACGGTCTGGGAGAAGAAGTTCCTCCTCAACTCTGTTCTAAATTGACTCCCCCATATTTTGAGGCTAAGCCCCCTTGTTCTTGTTTACATTGTAAGTGGAAATAACCTCGCTTCTTCTACCCTGTCTCGCCCCTTCATTACCTTTTATGTATCTATAAGAACTCCCCTCAAACTTCTAAACTCTAATGAGTACAGGCCCAGTCTACTCAATCTCTCCTCATAAGGTGACCCCCTCATCTCCGGAATCGTCCTGGTGAACCTTCTCTGTACCCCCTCCAAAGCTAATATATCCTTTCATAAATAAGGGGACCAAAACTGCACACAGTACTCTCGGTGCGGCCTCACCAGTACCCTGTACAGTTGCAGCATGACCTCCCTGCTTTTATACTCCATCCCTCTCGCGATAAAGGCCAACATTCCATTTGCCTTCTTGATTACCCGCTGCACCTGCAAACTGAGTTTTTGTGATTCATGCACAAGGACCCCCAGGTCCCTCTGCACAGTAGCATGTTGTAATTTTTCACCGTTTAAATAAGAGTCCATTTTACTATTATTCCTTCCAAAGTGGATAACCTCACACTTACAAACGTTATACTCCATCTGCCAGCTCCTTGCCCACTCACTTCGCCGATCCAAATCTCTCTGCAGACTCTCTGTGTCCTCCACGCAATTTGCTTTCCCACTCATCTTTGTGTCATCCGCAAACTTTGTTACCCTACACTCGCTCCCCTCCTCCAGATCGTCTATGTATATGGTAAATAGTTGAGGCCCCAGCACCGATCCCTGCGGCACGCCACTAGTCATTGGTTGCCAACCGGAAAAGCACCCATTTATTCCGACTCTCTGCTTTCTGTTACATAGCCAATCCTCAATCCAGGCTAACACTTTACCCCCAACTCCGTGTACCTTAATCTTCTGGAGCAACCTTTTGTGAGGCACCTTATCGAATGCCTTCTGGAAATCTATTTACACAACATCCACCGGTTCCCCTCTGTCAACTGCACTCGTCGTATCCTCAAACAATTCCAGTAAATTAGTCAAACATGGCTTTCCCTTCAAGAATCCATGCTGCGTCTGCTTGATTGAACCATTCTTTTCCAGGTGTCCTGTTATTTCTTCCTTAATGATAGATTGCAGCATTTTCCCAACTACGGATGTTAAGCTAACCGGCCTGTAGTTACCTGCCTTTTGTCTACCTCCTATTTTAAACAGTGGCGTTACATTAGCTGTTTTCCAATCAGCTGGCACCTCCCCAGAGTAAGAAGTTTAACAACACCAGGTTAAAGTCCAACTGGTTTATTTGGTAGCAAAAGCCACACAAGCTTTCGAATCCAAAAGCTTGTGTGGCTTTTGCTACCAAATAAACCTGTTGGACTTTAACCTGGTGTTGTTAAACTTCTTACTGTGTTCACCCAAGTCCAACGCCGGCATCTCCACATCATGACCTCCCCAGAGTCCAGTGAATTTTGATAAATTACAACTGATGAATTTGCTATTACTTCTGCCGTTTCTTTTAGTACCCTGGGATGCATTCCATCCGGACCAGGGGACTTGTCTACCTTTAGTTCCATTAGCCAACCCAGCACTACCTCTTTAGTAATAGTGATCGTTTTAAGGTCCTCAACCCCGACAGTCCCGAGTAAGGGCAGAAGTTGTTTTTTGTAGTTTGGTTAGGGCATCATGATCGGCATAGGTTTGGAGGGCCGAAGGGCCTGTTCCTGTGCTGTACTTTCCTTTGTTCTTTGTTGATTATTGACTACCTTGGATGACACCCTCAGGATATAGTCTCCTTTACTGACAACTTTGCTTATATTATCATCAAAATGGTCTCTCGAATGGACCCTGAGGAAGGGTCACACAGACGTGAAACATTGGCTCTCTTCTCTCTCCACAGATACTGTCAGACCTGCTGAGATCTCCCAGCATTTTCTGTTTCTGTATTCATTTACTGACTCCATTTGCTTTCATTCCCACGCAGCGTTCTCCTGTTCAGTTGACATGTAAATGTTGAGATGTTCAGCAAACTGCTGGTTAATTCCGGGAAATATTAAGGCAAGTCCCCGAAAAATACATCATTCCTCAATCCATCTCGCGTCAGCTCCCCCATCCTTAACGTCTCTCATATACATTGCAACAACCCTTTCTTCATCCTCGCCAAGACTTTCGTCACCTTGGCTCATTCCTCTGCCAGGTCACAAGCTCCGCATGAAGCCAAGAGCCGGAGAACCAGTTGGGAGCAGCACACTTGTTTATAAAGCGAGAATTCACAATACAGGAGACGCTGAGGTTGAGAATTTACCATAATGTGGACGTTCCAGAGCATCATCCTTCTGTTTGGACTGCTGGATACAGTCATGGGGGGGGAGGGAATTCGAGGGCCGAAGGGCCTGTTCCGGTGCTGTACTTTCCTTTGTTCTTTGTATGTATGGGTGGCATGGTGACAAAATCATTAGCACTGCTGCCTCACTGTGCCAGAGACCCGGGTTTGATCCCCGGTTTGGGTCACTGCCTGTGCGGAGTCTGCACGTTCTCCCCGTGTCTGCATGGGTTTCCTCCGGGTGCTCCGGTTTCCTCCCACAGATCAGAAGACGTGCTGTTTAGTTGCATTGATCATGCTAAATCCTCCCTCAGTGTACCCGAACAGGCGCCGGAGTGTGGCAACTAGGGGATTTTCACAGTAACTTCATTGCACTGTTAATGTGAGCCTACTTGTTACATGAATAAATAAGCTTTAGAAACTTGACCAGCGCTGTGTGGAAAGCAGAGAATGCCTGTCTTACACCATTGTATCAGTCACATTCTCAAAGGGGCCACACATTCAAAAGGAAATCCAAGCACCTCATGCTAAACAGTAACTTGTGGGCAGGAAATGCAGCCTTGGCACAGTCACCATCTCGTACCAGGACTACATTTATAATGAAATGAAATATGAGCTTTACTAAAAATTGTACTTCTTTTACTGAAAACGGAACAGTCCAGTGACTCAGCTGGGGCATCATACTCATCTGCACAGATTGGCAACAGGGCTTCCCTCAGCAACCCTCGTGCTGATGTTGCTGTTATTGCTTTCATCAGAGGGCATGGAACAAGTAACATCTGACTCGATAATTCATGGAAGCCGAAAGTACAGAACACAACTGCATTCTTTGTCAGAAAGGCACCTGGATTGAGCTTTGCACCATGGGGATAAAGCTGCCTCACAGCGCCAGGGATCCTGGTCTGAATCTGACCTCGGGTCATTGTCTGTATGGAGACCGCACATTCTCCCCGTGTCTGCATGGGTTTCCTCCGGGTGCTCCACTTTCCTCCCACAGTCCAAAGATGTGCAGGTTGGGTGCATTGGCTGTGCTAAAAATTGCCCGTTATTTTCAGGGAGACTATCAGGGTGGATGCGTGGGGTTACGGAAATAGGGCCTGGGTGGGTTTGTGGTCAGTACAGACTCATCATAAATTGTATCGTAGAAACCCAACAGTGCGAAAGAGGCCATTCGGCCCATCGAGTCTGCACCAACAACAATCCCACCCAGGCCCTATCCCCATAACCCCACATAATTACCCCACCAACACCTCGAACCGACACATTCCGGGACACGAAGGGGAAATTTAGCCTATAATTCACCCCACTGACAGCCTGAATAAATTGCAATTATATTGTATCTTTAATGTAATGAAACAGACCGTAATGAAAAACATGAAACTTATTTCTGAACTGAATTTCTCATCACAATGAAACACTATTTTCATTGAAAATTGGGGATGAAGTGGAAATGATCGAGAGCTTCAGGTTTCTAGGTGTCCAGATCACCAACAACCTGCCCTGATCCCCCCACACCGATGCAAAAGTTAAGAAAACCCACCGGTGCCTCTACTTTCTCAGGAGGCTAACGAAATTGGCATGTCATCTAAGACTCTCACCAACTTTTACAGATGCACCATAGAAAGCATTATTTCTGGTTGTATCACAGCTTGGTCTGGCTTCTGCTCTGTCCAAGGCTGCAAGAAACTATAAAGGGTTGTGAACGAAGCCTAGTCCATCACTCAAACCAGCCTCCCACCCATTGACTCTGTCTACACTTCCCACTGCCTCGGGAAAAGCAGCCGGCATAATCAAGGACCCCACGCACCCCGGACATTCTCTCTTCCACCTTCTTCCATCGGGAAAAAGATACAAAAGTCTGGGGTCACGTACCAACCGACTCAAGAACAGCTTCTTCCCTGCTGCCGTCAGACTTTTGAATGAACCTACCTTATATTCAGGGAGCCGCATACAACACATAATATATATATTATATAATACTTTATTATTATGTTAAGTTGATCCTTCTCTACACCCGAGCCATGACTGTAACTCTACATTCTGCACTCTCTCCTTTCCTTCTCTATGAATGGTATGCTTTGTCCGTGTAGCGCGCAAGAAACAATGTTTTTCACTTGATACTAACACATGTGACAATAATAAATCAAATCAAATCCAATCATTGCTCCTTCTCAGCGCCAGCATTGCAGTGTGTTGTTTGTTTTCTCACCTGTAATTGATTACTCTAATAGGTTGCTCTGCCGAGTCTCAGGAGTGTTTCTGCTGTTTATTAAAGAGAAGACCTTCAGTGTGAGACCTCAGTAAATGGCCATGGTTTATGCCATAGGCAGACACCATCGCTTCTCTCAGAAAACACACTGATCCACTATCGGTCAAGCTGGAGCCAGTTACTATCCTATTCTCGCTGCCATTGGAGTTCCTGGTCGGTGATTGCAACCGATTAAAATATATTTATGCGTGTCACAAGCGGGCTTACATTAACACTACAATGAAGTTACTGTGAAAATCCCCTCGTCACCACACTCCGGTTCCTGTTCGGGTACACTGAGGGAAAATTTAGCATGGCCAATGCACCCTAACCAGCACGTCTTTCAGACTGTTGGAGGACACCAGAGGAAACCCACGCACACATGGAGAGAACATGCAGACTCCACACAGGCAGTGACACAAGCCGGGAACCGAACTCGGGTCCCTCGCTCTGTGAGGCAGCAGTGCTAACCACTCCGTCACCGCTACACTCTAAATAGATTGGACATAACGTCTGCTATGAGGAAGCTTCCTCCCACCACCTCCTAACTTTGGAGAGAGTGAGGTTACTTCCCCGCAGCAGAATACCTGGGCTGGTGGAACGGCAGTGGTTCCCTCCTGACCAGAGGGACGGCTCACGGGACCACAGACCCGACCAGCGTCTATTGCTGCTGAGGTGTGATGAGGGGTTGCCAGCGATTCGTCTTTGCTGGAATATTATTGTCCAACTTTGTCAATCGGTGTATAAATTACAAAAACGTAGAGGTCTTGATGGAGTTGTATAGAGCGTTGGTTTGGCCACAGCTGGAGTACTGTGTGCAGTTCTGGTCGACACATTATAGGAAGGATGTGATTGCACTGGAGGTGGTGCAGAGGAGATTCGCCAAGATGCTGCCTGGGACGGAACATTTAAGTTATGAAGAGAGGTTGGATTGGTTTGCTTTGTTTTCTCTGGAGCAGAGAAGACCTGATCGAGGTGTACAAGATTATGAAGGACATTGACAGGGTAGAGAGGCAGCAGCTGTTCCCCTGAGCTGAAGGGTCAGTTACGTGGAGGCAAAATTTAAAAATGAGGTGTGGGAGATTCAGGTGGTATATTATGGACAGTCTTATTAAAATTCCAGTTGGTGAGAATAGTCTTAAAAGCACTTTCATAGATAGAACATAGAACAGTACAGCACAGAACAGGCCCTTCGGCCCACGATGTTGTGCCGAACTTTATCTGAAACCAAGATCATAGAATCCCTGCAGTGCAGAAGGAGGTTATTTGGCCCATCGAGTCCGCACTGACCACATTCCCAACCAGGCCCTATCCCCATAACCCCACATATTTACCCTGCTACCCCCCTGCTAATTTCTTGTCAATTATCTCTTACAGATGTTGATCGATCAAATTCCAGAAATAATACTCAAGGCAAAACTGCTATCACAATATTCAAGGCAAACCACATGAATTCTGACACTCTTCAACTGCACTGTGGAAAACCAAAATATTCAGAAACAGGGGTGTATTTTGAAACATAAATCTTTCTTGGTTTCTGGAAGGACACTTCAAGTTTTACAACTTCACTCAGCAAAGTGCTAGTCACAGAATATCTCCTCACGCAGCCTATATCGAGTCACAGAGCAATACAGCATGGAAACAGGCCCTTCGGCCCAAACAGTCCATGCTGACCATGGTGCCCTCCCAGTTGGTCCCAATTGCCCGCGTTCGGTCCATATCCCTCTAATCCTTTCCCTCTCTCCAAATGCTTTTTAAATGTTGGTACTGAACTTGCCTCAACCACTTTCCCTGGCAGCTCATTCCATACACACACCACCCTCCGTTTGAAGAAGTTGCCCCTCAGCTCCGTTTGAAATCTTTCCCCTCTCACCTCTATATATAATCATATAACTCAGCTCAGTGACTTTCCTTACATATCCTCCTTCCCTCCCATCTCCCATTTCATTGTCTCTCGCACCTCTTTGAACTCCACTGTTCCAAGATATTAAGATCGTCCAGTTTCGATCAGGAATGGCTGCCTCCCACTTCGGGTCAAACAAAATGTACTAAGGTCCCCTCATTACTGATGAAACCTTTCCAAGTGATAAGAATCTTTTTATCTATGATTCGATGAAAATCCCGCAGAGTATCTGGAGTATTGTGTCCAGTTTTGGTCTCTTTATTTGAGGAAGGATGTTGCTGCATTGGAGGGAGTTCAGAGGAGGTTCACCAGCTTGATTCTGGGGGTGAGAGGATTGACGTATGAGGAGAGATTAATCACTTTGGGCTTGTACTCACTGGGGTTCAGAGGGATGAGAGGGGATCTGATGGAGGTATATAAAATTTTAAAAGGGATTGATAAAGTAACTGAAGACCAAATGTTTCCTCTTATGGGGCAATCTCGAACAAGAGGTCACAGGTACAGGTTGAGAGGCGATAGATTTAAAACTGAGATGAGGAGGAACTACTTCTCGCAGAGGGTGGTGAGTTTGTGGAACTCGCTGCCCCAGAGCGCGGGGGAGTCTGAATCATTGAATGGTTTCAGGAAGGAGATGGATATATTTCTAATAAAAAAGGGATTAGGGGGATATGGGGAACAGGTGGGGAGGTGGATTTGAGACCAGGGAGAGATCAGCCATGATCTGATTGAATGGCGGAGCAGGCTCGAAGGGCTCAATTTGCCGACTTCTGCTCTTAATTCCTGTTCCTATGTTATCGAGTCATTGAGGTTTACAGCATGGAAACAGGCCCTTCGGCCCAACCTGTCCGTGCCGCCCAGTTTTTACCTTTCAGCTCGTCCCAATTGCCCACATTTGGCCCATATCTCTCTATACCCATCGTACCCATGGAACTGACTAAACGCTTTTTAAAATACAAAATTGTACCCCCCTCTCCTACTGCCTCTGGCAGCTTGTTCCAGACACTCACCACACTCTATGTGAAAGAATTCCCCCTCTGGACCCTTCTGAATCTTTATTTTGAGGATTCTGTATTCTGCATCTGTTTTCACAGTGGAACACGTCATTTCCATAGCAGGAATAGAGGATAACCAATGGACTTACTCATAAGAGCAAGGAGCTCTCAGTATCTGGAGTGGAAGTATAAGTATAAGTCGAGGGATTTAAACCATATAACATCGCCAAAACTTAAAGCCGACTTTCGTGCTCTGAAATAGATAACTGCTGATAGAGTAAATGTGCTGTTTTTATTAGTGTCACAAGTAGGCTGACATTAACACTGGAATGTAGTTACTGTGAAAATCCCCTAGTCCAAGCCAGGAATCGAACCCGGGTCCCTGGCACTGTGAGGCAGCAGTGCTAACCACTGTACCACCGTGCTGCCCATTTCAGTTCACCACTCAAAGAACAAAGAACAATGCAGCACAGGAACAGGCCCTTCGGCCCTCCAAGCCTGCGCCGATCATAATGCCTGCCTAAACTAAAACCGTATGCACTTCCAGAATCCGTATCCTTCCATTCCCATTCTATTCATGTATTCATCGAGATGCCCCTTAAATGCCGCTATCGTACCTGCTCCCACCACCTCCTCGGGCAGCGCGTTCCAGCCATTCACCACCCTCTGTGTAAAAAACTTGCCTCACAGATCTCCTCTGATCTTTTCCCCACGCACCTTAAACCTATGGCCCCTAGTACTTGACTTTTCTACCCTAGGAAAGAGCCTCTGACTATCCACTCTGTCTATGCCACTCTTGGACAAGGTGTGGAGACAATATTTACAAATCACTGCAGCCTGTAGGGAGATTGAACTCACATCATTGGTAGTATACTGAATCACACCCCTGTCATGTTGGCAAGTGAGTTCACCGCCCTACACGATGGGGCCAGTAGATGTCATAGATTTGGATTACAACAATCCCATAGCATGCAGCACAAAGAGTCGAGGTGTCCGATTGTGGCTCAGGTTGTCAGCCTGGATTGGATAGATAATTCGTCAGCAGGCACGGAACAGTGAGTCGGGATACTGAAGCACATTCAGGCTGGTTGGCTGTAACTTATGAAATATTGCAAAGATTTGTATTGGGGATGTAGCTGTTTATGTTTTTTTATTATTTGTTCGTGGTACATGGGCGTCGCTGGCTGGGCCAACATTTATTGCCCATCCCTACTTGCTCGAGGGCAGTTGAGAGTCCACCACATTGCTGCGGCTCTGGAGTCACATGTGAGCCAGACCGGGTCCACACGGCAGATTTCCTTCCCTGAAGGACATTCGTGAACCAGATGGGCTTTTCCGACAGTCGACAATGGTTTCATGGTCATCAGTAGATTCTTAATTCCAGATATTTTTTATTGCATTCAAATTCCATCGCCTGTCGTGGCGGGATTCGAACCCGGGTCCCTGGAACATTAGCTGAGTTTCTGGATTAATAGTCTGGCGATAATACCACTCGGCCAATATATGTCAACAAAATAACTGAAGATGCTGGGAGTTAGCTACCAGATTTCCAATATGCTTCTAAACTAATTGTGAATTAAAGCTATGAGGAGGATTCAAAGGGGCTGCACAGAGATATAGACAATAGAACAGAATGGGGAACAAGTTGGCAGATGGAGGAATAAATTAAATTATTTAATTTTGTGATGATTTGTTTTGATTTGATTTTATTCTTGTCACATGCATTAGTATACATTGAATTGTATTATTTCTTGCACGCTATACAGACAATGCATATTGCATTGGGTCGTGGGGGCCTGGAATGTGTTGCCGGGCAAGGTGGTGGAGGCGGACACACTGGGAACGTTTAAGACTTATCTAGACAGCTATATGAACGGAGTGGGAATGGAGGGATACAAAAGAGTGATCTAGTTTGGACCAGGGAGCGGCGCGGGCTAATTGTTCCTGGTTTCTCGTTTCAAGGCTTCATTCTACGATCATCTTGCTGGTGCCAGTACAGAGTGAGACTGCGGATAGTTGGGAACCTGTCTCGGGGGCAGGGGATTCATATGGTGTTCGTGGAAGTGGAAATGACTAGGGTTGGGAAGCATTTTCCGATCGGGGCCATTGTGATCTCCTGGACTCGTTTCGATCGCCTCAGGGGGTCGGAGAGGAATTTCCCAGATTTTTTTTTCCCCATATTGGCCCTGGGGTTTTTCACTCTGGGTTTTCGCCTCTCCCTGGAGATCACATGGTCTGGAATGGGGGGGTGGGGGTAAGTTAATAGGTTGTAATGAACAAAGCATCGTAGCTGTGAGGGACAGCTCGGTGGATAGGATATTGGTATGTAGATAGGCTGGAAAATTGGGTGGGGATCCTGGATTCAGGATTCAATCCTGGACCGGGGAGCGGCGCGGGCTTGGAGGGCCGAAGGGCCTGTTCCTGTGCTGTATTGTTCTTTGTTCTTTGTTCTTTGCACAGTGGTGAGCAGCACAATGGCATGGTGGTTAGCACTGCTGCATCACAGCTCCAGAGAACTGGGTTTGATTCCCGGCTTGGGCCACTGTCTGTGTGGAGTTTTCACATTCTCCCCGTGTCTGCGTGGGTTTCCTCCGGGTCTGGTTTCCTCCCAAAATCCAAAGGTGTGCGGGTTAGGTGCATTGGCAATGATAAATTGCCCCTTAGTGTCCTGGGATATGTAGGTTAGAGAGATTAGCAGGGTAAATATTTGGGACGATGGGGATAGGACCCGGGTGGGATTGTTGTCAATGCAGACTCGATGGGCCGAATGGCCTCTTTCTTCACTGTCGGGTTTCTATGATTCCAGGGAAAGGAGAGGGTGCTGAATGTTACAGTCATATCTAGGGTGGAGAGAAAGGTCAACTTAATGCGGGGTAGGTCCATTCAAAAGTCTGATGGCAGCAAGGAAGAGGCTGTTCTTGAGTTGGTTGGTACATGACCTCAGACGGAGGTCACCTGATGGAAGAAGGTGGGAGGGAGAATGCCCGGCGTGTGTGGGGTCCTTGATTATGCCGGTTGCTTTTCCGAGGCAGCGGGAAGTGTAGACAGAGTCACAGAGTCAATGGATGGGAGGTGTGGATAGAGATGCGCAAAGAGACATATTTAGAACGTATATCTCTGTGAATGGAAAAGTACTGAAGGACCACAATGGATATGTCGATATATTATCCTGTGAATAGGGAGTCACTGAAATTCTGTATCTCGAGTGTAGATGTTTCCCTGTAGGTGGAGAGGCTGTTAGGGTGCAGGGCACTAATCAAGAAAGGTTGTCTTTAATAAAAATGTTAGTTTAAAAGTTTATTTATTAGTGTCACAAGTTGGCTTACATTAACATTGCAATGAAATTACTGTGACATCTTACCGTTCAACTGAACTCAACCGTCCAACCTGCTTTGAGCTCAGCTCAAGTCATGCCATGGAATGTAAAGCTGTATAAACTCGATCCGCTTGAAGCCAATGCAAAAACGGAACTGAACCACTGGATTCCATTCAACCCAAAATAATGCAACATTTAACAAGGCAAAACCATCCTGTGGTCACTGGGATTTACTGGGTGGTTTCAGAATGAGAAATGAGAAGGGAGCCTGACGGACAAAGCATCGTCATGAATAACTCCCGTGCTATGTTTTTTTTAGCTCCCATGTTTCACAGAATGGCGATGTTTAAAATGAGAAGGAATGTCTTTTTTTATTCCGCACG
Organism: Mustelus asterias; assembly: GCF_964213995.1. Classification (NCBI taxonomy): domain Eukaryota; kingdom Metazoa; phylum Chordata; class Chondrichthyes; order Carcharhiniformes; family Triakidae; genus Mustelus; species Mustelus asterias. The sequence continues at coordinate 124,663 of NW_027590464.1, forward strand.
ATATTATAAATAAGAGATTTTTCAGCCAGATTCCCCCGTTAAAACAGCAATGTCATGATGCTAATTTGCTGTCAGCTCAATGATGTGATGCACAGTGTAATGTTTCAGGAATGAATCTTCTGTTTTCTGTTGAGGAACTAGTATACCTTACAATGAGGCTGCTTGAAATATTCAAATCCTGAAATAAAATGTAGTTTCCACGACAGTTTGGCTCATTGGTCTTCAAAGACTTTTACAAAAAGAAGTTTCAACAAATGCCGGAGGTCGAATGTCTCCTTAAGATTTTAAAAATGTTGATAGTTTACAATCGCACTCTGGTCTTCATTTCTCAGAAGGTGATGCTGTTCTAGTTGCTTCATGTGATATTCAGCTGCAATGAACCTCGCAGGAAGTGGGTTGATGTCCTCTACAATGATATCTCCGGTGTTACTGTTTATGCAACTACTGGATTGATGTTACATCAAGTGCTGAAGCAGATTCTAAGCGCAAACAACAACCACATCCCGAAAGACCAGCCAGGAAAGAACGTGTTTGTCTGGGGAGGAAAACAGAAATAACGTTTCAAATTCACTTCTGTGTTAAACATCAAATCACAGAATCCCTAGAGTGCAGGAGGAGGCTATTCGGCCCATCAAGTCTGCACCGACCACAATCCCACCCAGGCCCTATTCCCATAACCCCACATATCCCTGCTAATTCTCCTGACACTAGGGTCAATTTAGCATGGCCAATCAACCTAACCCACACATCTTTGGACTGTGGGAGGAAACCGGAGCACCCGGAGGAAACCCACGCAGACACAGGGAGAATGTGCCAACTCCACACAGTCAGTGATGCGAGACCAGAATTGAACACGGGTCCCTGGTGCTGTGAAGCAGCAGTGCTAACCACTGTGCCACCGTGCCGCCCCAGATAGTCCACATCTTTTCCCGAAGGTAGGGGACTCCAAAAGTAGAGGACATAGCTTTAAGGTGAGAGGGGAGAGATGCAAAAAGGCCCAGAGGGACAATTTTTTCACACAGAGGGCGGTGAATGTCTGGAAGAAGCTGCCAGAGGCAGTAGCAGAGGCGGATACAATTTTGTCTTTTAAGAAGCATTTAGACAGTTACATGGGTAAGATGGGTAGAGAGGGATATGGGCCAAATGCAGGCAATTGGGAGTAGCTAAGTGGTTAAAAAAAGGTGGCATGGACCAGTTGGGCTGAAGGGCCTGTTTCCATGCTGTAAACCTCTCTGACTCTATGACATGGGGCACAACGGTCAGACTCCGCACAGACAGTAACCCAAGCCGGGAAGCGAACCCTGGTCTCTGACGCTGTGAGGGAGCAGCACTAACCACTGTGTCACCTAGTCTCAGACTATCTGATCTTATTATTGTTGGGTAAACAAATATAGAGAGAGAGAGAGAATGAATGATATGAATTAAAAGAGTTTCCACAGCTGGAATTGTGGTCTGTGTGGATGAGCAATCCAAATTAAGATGATTTGCAGAGATACAATTTAAAATTCACTTTGTTATATGACTGCATCATATAACCACGATTTTGCAAATTATGGGTCTGTGTGAATTATGGAAAAAGCTATTCGATTTCCCATTCATCTGGTTTTCTTGTCGAATTACCTTTCTTTTTACTTAGTTACCTTTTAGATCAATACTAAATCTCAGATCCTCGCAACAAGAAGGTCATTTATTCTTGTTTTCTTTTGAATATTAATGTCTCAAACGGATAAGTAGCAACCGTTTGGTAAATAAGACAACTGCAAATGACTTGCTGGGACTGAAAGGGCTTCACAAAATTGATGTGAGCTTAATTTTCAGCTTATCTGGATTTGATTAATTATTGTCACATTTATTAACATATAATGAAAAGTATTGTTTCTTGCGCGCTTTCCAGACAAAACATAGAGAAGGAAAGGAGAGAGTGCAGAATGTAGTGTCACAGTCATAGCTCGGGTGCAGAGAAAGATCAACTAAATGCGAGATAAGTCAATTCAAAAGTCTGACAGCAGCAGAGAAGAAGCTGTTCTTTCGTCGATTGGTACGTGACCTCAGATTTTTGTATCTTTTTCCCGAAGAAAGAAGGTAGAAGAGAGAATTTCCGAGGCACGTGGGGTCCTTAATAATGCTGGATGCGTTGCCGAGACAGCGGGAAGTATAGACAGAGTCAATGGATGCGAGGCTGGTTTGCGTGATGGATTGGGCTCCATTCAAAACCTTTTGTAGTTCCTTCCAGTCTTGGGCAGAGCAGGAGACATACCAAGCTGTGACCCAACCAGAAATAATGCATCTGTAAAAGTTACTGAGATTCGTTGCTGACATGCCAAATTTCCTCAGTCTTCTGAGAAAGTAAGAGGCGTTGGTGGGCTTTCTGAACTATAGTGTCGGCATGTGGGGATCAGGACAGGTTGTTGGTGTTCTGGACAATGAAACACTCGCCGCTCTCACCTTGAGCCCGTGACCTCTCGTGATCGTCACCTCCGACCTGGGAAAAAGCTTCCCACTGTTCACCCTATCTATACCCTTCATAATTTTGTACACCTCTAATAGGTCTCCCCTCATTCTCCGTCTTCCCAGGGAGAACAAGCCCGAGAGATCAAATCGGTTGGGACTTTATTCCCTGGAGCGAGGAAGATTGGGGGGAGATTTGGTAGAGGTACATAAGATTTTGATGGGTATAGATAGAGTGAATGCAACCAGGCTTTTTCTGTTGAGGCCAGGGGAGAAAAAACCAAAGGGCATGGGTTATGGGTGAAAGGAGAAAAGTTTAAAGGGAATATTCGGGGGAGCTTCTTCACGCAGAGAGTGGTGGGAGTGTGGAATGAGCTGCCGGATAAAGTGGTAAACTTTTAACATTTAAGAAAAACTTGGACGGGTTCATGGATGAGAGGGGTGTGGAGGGATATGGTCCAAGTGCAGGTCAGTGGGACTAGGCAAAAAATGGTTCGGCACAGACAAGAAGGGCCAAAAGGTCTGTTTCTGAGCTGTAATTTTCTAGGGTTCTATGGTTCTATGGTTTACCAAATCTCCCCTCTGAGCTAAGACCCTCCATACCAGGCAACATCCTGGCAAACCTTCTCTGCACTCTCTCTAAAGCCTCCACGTCTTTCTGGCAGTGCGGCGACCAGGACTGGATGCAGTACTCCAAATGTGGACTAATCATCGTTCTGTACAACTGCATCATCAGACTCCAGCTTTTATACTCTATACCCCGTCCTATCAAGGAAAGCATACCATATTCCTTCTTCACCACCTTCTCCACCTCTACTGCCACCTTCAAGGATTTGTGGACTTGCACACCGAGGTCCCTCTGTGTTTCTATACTCTTAATGGCTCTGCCATTTATTGTATACGTCACCCCTACATTTGTTCTTCCACTGAGGGACAATTTTGCATGGCCAATGCATCTAACCAGCACGTCGGTCGGACTGTGGGAGGAAACCAGAGCACCCGGAGGAAACCCATGGAGAACACAGACATGGGGACAACGCGGCACAGTGGCACAGTGGTTAGCAGTGCCGTGTCACAGCGCCAGGGACCCGTGTTCAATTCCAGCCTTGGGTCACTCTCTGTGCGGAGTGTGCATGTTCTCCCCCTGTCTGTATGGGTTTCCTCTGGGTGTTCCGCTTTCCTCCCACACGCCAAAGATGTCTAGGTTACGTGGATTGGCCATGATAAATTACCCCTGAGTGTCAGGAGGACTAGCAGAATAGATATGTAGGGTTGCGGGGACAAGGTCTGTGTGGGATTGTGGTCGGTGCAGATGTGATGGGCTGCATGGCCTCCTTCTGCTGTGTAGGGATTCTATGACTATTCTATATCAACATGCAGATTCAGCACAGACACTGACCCAAGCCAGTAATCAAACCCAGGTCCCTGGCGCTGTGATGCAGCAGTGTTAACCACTCTGGGATAGCAGCATTTGATGCACAGTTTGTGATAAATCTTTTAGAATGTGATTTATTGTTTACTGTATCAGACAGGTTCTGATTACATTGCAAGGTCACAAGCGCCAGTGAATGACTGGGCCATACGGTGACACAATGGTTAGCACTACTGCCTCACAGCGCAGGAACCCGGGTTCAATTCCCAACTTGGGTCACTGTCTGTGTGATGTCTGCACGTTCTCCCCGTGTCTGCGTGGGTTTCCTCCGGGTGCCCCAGCTTCCTCCCACACTCCAAAGATGTGCGGGTTAGGTGGATTGGCCATGCCTAAATTCCCCCTCAGTGCCGGGGGCACTAGCAAGGGTAAATAGGGATTACCGGCATGGGGGCTGGGTGGGTTTGTGGTCAGTGCAGGCGTGAAGGGCCGAATAGACACCTTCTGCACTGCAATCGGCACGTCTTTCATACTGTGGGAGGAAACCGGAGCACCCGGACAAAACACACGCTGATATGGGGGAGAACATGCAAACTCCACACAGTGACCCAAGCCGGGAATCGAACCTGGGTCCCTGGCGCTGTGAGGTAGCAGTGCTGACCACTGTGCTGCCCCAATGAAGTCCCCAGTGATTTTGCACTCTATGTTTCAAGTATTCTCAAGCTTGAGACAAACTGAGTGAATTATTTTAGCGCTTAATCAATCACCTCACGAATTTATTGGGGAGATGAATGGCAAAAAGTTCAATGAAGTTTGTTATCCTCACTGTATTATTTAGGGACATATCCTGATACAGAACAAACAGATTTATGTTAAAGTTTGCAGGAAATGATGTTGAAACAAACAATATTTGTGCATTGAGAGGCGTTCAGGTCTTCACATTTAAATATTAACTTTGGTCTTAAAAGAAAACATGTACCCGGATCATTCCAATGCAGATAAGATGCTCTATCAGAGAGTCAGTGCAGACTCGATGGGCCGTAGGGCCTCCTTCTGCACTGCCGTGGGTTCGATGGTTCACGGGAATGCTGTGATCTTGGAATTCAGCATGTATAATGCACTCTTTATGATCCATCTCTTAGATTGTGACTCGCTTTTGCTAAGTGAATATGTGCTGGTCACATTGTAGTCTTTTCACACTCCAGTACCAGTCAATTAAAGGAAACTGAGCAGTTTACAGAGATTATGATGCCGTTTATATTTCTTCACTGTCTGTCTGAATGTTGGATAATAAATATTGTGTAATCAGTATTGTGTAAGCAATGTTGTGTAATCAATATTGTGTAATCAACATTGTGTAATCAATGTTGTGTAATCAATGTTGTGTAATCAATGTTGTGTAATCAATATTGTGTAATCAATATTGTGTAATCAAAGTTCTGTAATCAATATTGTGTAATCAAAGCACTGTAATCAATACTGTGTCATCAAAGTTGTGTAATCAATATTCTGAATATTCCGGGGTACAAGTGTTTTAGGCGAGACAGAGGAGGGACCAAAAGAGGTGGGGAAGTTGCAGTATTTGTTTGAGAGCATATTACAGCGGTGCAGAGGGAGGACAATTCAGCGGGGTCGTGTAACGAGTCACTGTGGGTGGAGCTTAGCAACAGGAATGGAGCTGTCACTATGTTGGGGGTATACTGCAGGCCCCCCAACAGCCCAAGGGAAGTGGAAGAACGGAAATGTCAGGAGAGAATGGATATGTGCAGGAAAAATAGGGTTGTTGTCGTGGGAGACTTCAATTTCCCTGGTATAGAATGGAAATCGCGTAGGGCTGGGAGTCTGAATGAGGAGGAATTTGTAAAATGTGTACAGGAAGGTTCTGTGGAACAATATGTAGATCGCCCGACTAGAGAGGGGGCTATACTGGACCGAGTACTGGGGATTGAGCCCGGTCAGGTTTTCAAAGTTTTGGTAGGGGAACATGTGGCAAATAGTGACCACAATTCTGTTAGCTTCAGGATAGTGATGGAAAATGATGAGTGGTGTCCCAAGGGTAAGGTGTTGGATTGGGGGAAGGCTAACTTAAGTGGGATTCGGCAGAAATTGGCAGCTGGTGATTGGGAGAGGCTGTTTGAGGGTAAATCCACATCTGGTATGTGGCAGTCTTTTAAGGAACGGTTGTTAGGGCTCCAGGACAAGCATGTGCCTGTGAAAAAGAAGGACAGGAAGGGTCGGATTCGAGAACCATGGATAACCAGGGAAATTGAGGGATTGGTGAAAAAGAAAAGAGTGGCGTACGTTGGTCCAGGCAGCTAAAAACGGAGGGAGCTCTGGAGGAATACAAAGAAAGTAGGAAAGAATTCAAACGAGCAATTAGAAGGGAAAAAAGAGGTCACGAAATGTCCTTGGCAGACAGGATTAAGGAGAATCCCAAGGCATTTTATTCATACGTTCGGAGCAAAAGGGTTGTCAGGGAAAAAAATCGGACCCCTCAGGGACAAAAGTGGGGAATTATGCTTAGAGCCCAAAGAAGTAGGGGAGATCCTAAATGAATACAGTGCATCGGTATTCACAAAGGAAATGGATGTGTTGACTGGGAGTGTCTCGGCAGGACTGTTGACCCGTTAGAGAAAATCTCCATCACAATGGAGGAAGTGTTAGGTTTTTTAGGGAATATAAAGACTGACAAATCTCCAGGGCCTGATGGAATCTATCCAAGGCTGCTCAGGGAGACGAGAGATGAAATCGCTGGGCCTCTGACGCAAATCTTTGTGTCGTCACTGGACACAGGTGAGGTCCCAGAGGAATGGAGGATATCTAATGTGGTCCCGTTATTTAAGAAGGGAAGGAAGGATAAAACGGGAAATTATAGGTCGGTGAGATTGACATCTGTGGTAGGGAAGTTGTTGGAGAGGATTCTTAGAGATAGGATGTATGTGCATTTAGAAAGGAATAAACTCCTTAACGATAGTCAGCATGGTTTTGTGAGAGGGAGGTCATGCCTCACTAACCTGGTGGAGGTTTTTGAAGAAGTGACGAGAATGGTTGACGATGGAAGGGCCGTGGATGTCGTCTATATGGACTTTCGTAAAACGTTTGACAAAGTCCCTCATAGTAGGTTGGTGCAAAATGTTGGATCTCACGGGATAAAGGGGGAGTGGCTAGATGGGTGGAGAACTGGCTTGGTCACAGAAGACAGAGGGGTGGTAGTGGAAGGGTCTTTTTCCGGCTCCATGCCTGTGACTAGTGGTGTTCCGCAGGGCTCTGTATTGGGACCTCTGCTGTTTGTGATATATATATATATATATATAAACGATCTGGAAGAAGGTGTAACTGAGGTGATCAGTAACTTTGCGGACGACACGAAAATGGCTGGACTTGCAGATAGTGAGGAACATTGTCAGAGGCTACAGAAGGATATAGATAGGCTGGAAATTTGGGCAAAGAAATGGCAGATGGAGTTCAATCCAGATGAATGCGAAGTGATGCATTTTGGTAGAACTAACGTCGGGGGGAGCTATACGGTAAATGGCAGAACCATAAAGGGTGTACATACGCAGAGGGACCTGGGTGTGCAAGTCCACAGATCCTTGAAGGTGACGTCACAGGTGGAGAAGGTAGTGAATAAGGCATATGGCATGCTTGCCTTCATAGGATGGGGCATAGAGTATAAAAGTTGGGGTCTGATGTTGCAGTTGTATAGAACGTTGGTTCAGCCGCATTTGGAATACTGCACCTAGTTCCGTTCGCCAGACTACCAGAAGGACGTGGAGGCTTAAGAGAGAATACAGAGGAGGTTTACCAGGATGTTGCCTGGTATGGAAGGGCTTAGTTATAAGGAGAGATTTGGTAAACTGGGGTTGTTCTCACTAGAAAGACGGAGGATGGGGGGTGACCTAATCGAGGTGTATAAAATTATGAAAGGCAAAGTTAGGGTGAACCGTGGGAAGCATTTTCCCAAGTCGGTGGTGACGTTCACGAGGGGTCATAGGTTCAAGGTGAGAGGGGGAAGGTTTAACACGGATATCAGAAGGACGTATTTTACACATAGGGTGGTGGGAGCCTGGAATGCGCTGCCGGGCAAAGTGGTGGAGGCGGATACACTGGGAACGATTATGACTTATCTGGTTAGCCACATGGACGGAGTGGGAATGGAGGGATACAAAAGAATGGTCTCGTTTGGACCAGGGAGCGGCGTGGACTTGGAGGGCCGAAGGGCTGGTTCCTGTGCTGTTTTGTTCTGTGTTCTTTGTAATATTGTGTAATCAATGTTGTGTAATCATAACTGTGTAATCAATGTTGTGTAATTAATATTGTGTAATCAATGTTGTGTAATAATAACTGTGTAATCAATGTTCTGTAATTAATATTGTGTGATCAATGTTGTGTAATCATAACTGTGTAATCAATGTTGTGTAATTAATATTGTGTAATCAATGTTGTGTAATCAATTCTGTGTAATCAATATTGTGTAATCAATGTTGTGTAATCCTTATTGTGTAATAAATATTGTGTAATCCTTATTGTGTAATCATTATTGTGGAATCAATATTGTGTAATCCTTATTGTGTAATCAAAATTGTGAATTGAAGGTATTTGACCCAGATTATTTTAACGTGCTTCACTGAACACAGTACTTTAATTTAACAGCAAAGTTCCTTTTCTGACTGTCGATTCTGGGCAGTGGTTCGAAAATCACCATTTTGTTATGAAATAAGGGACCTTCTGTTTCCACTGTCTGTTTACTTTGGGAGGTATAACTTTATCAAAAACAGAAAATACTGGAAAATCTCAGCAGGTCTGACAGCATCTGTGAATCATAGAATCCCTACAGTGCAGAAGGAGGCCATTTGGCCAATCGAGCCTACACCAACAACAATCCCACCCAGGCCCTATCCCCGTAACCCCACATATTTACCCTGCAAGTCCCCCTGACACTAAGTGGTGATTTATCATGGTCGATCCACCTAACCTGCAGATCTTTGGACTGCGGGAGGAAACCGGAGCACCCGGAGGAAACCCACACAGACACGGAGGGAATGTGCAAACTCCACACAGACAGAAGAGAGAATCGAGACAACGCTTTGAGTCTGACGAAGGGTCATCCAGAGTTGAAACATTTGCTCTTTTCTCTCAGATGCTGTCGGACCTGCTGAGTTTTTCCAGCATTTCCTGGTTTAATTTCAGATTCCAGCGTCCGCGGTATTTTGCTTTTATCTTACTCTTCATCAAAGATGGCACCGTTTGCAGATTAAAGTTTATGTATTGGTCACAAGTAGGCTTATATTAACGCTGCAATTAAGTTAATTTTGTTGAAACGTCACTTAACGCAAATGAGCTGCCAGAGGCAGTAGTGGAGACGGGTACAATTTTGCCTTTCAAAAAGCATTTAGACAGTTACATGGGTAAGATGGGCTGCACGGTGGCACAGTGGTTAGCACTGCTGCCTCACAGCGGCAGGCACCCGGGTTCAATTCCAGCCTCAGGTCTCTGTCTGTGTGGAGTCTGCACGTTCTCCCCGTGTCTGCGTGGGTTTCCCCCGGGTGCTCCAGTTCCCTTCCACAGTCCAAAGGTGAGCAGGTTAGGTTGATTGGCCATAGCAAATTGCCCCTTAGTGTCAGGTGGACTAGCATGATAAAAGAGTGGGGTTACAGGGATCGGGTCTGGGTGGGATTGTGATTGGTGCAGACATGATGGGCCAAATGGCCTCCTTCTGCACATTAGGGATTCTATGATTTCTATGGGTATAAAGGGATATGGGCCAAATGCGGGCAATTGGGACAAGCTTATTGGTGAAAGCTGGGATGTGTGGACAAGTTGGGCCAAAGGGCCTGTTTCCATGCTGTAAATCTCTATGAATCGACTGTGAAAATCCCCAAGTCGCCAGTAACCTGTTCGCATGTACTTTGGGAGAATTTAGCATGGCCAATGCACCTGACCAGCATGTCTTTGGACACTAAGGGGCAATTTAGCATGGCCAATGCACCTGACCAGCATGTCTTTGGACATTAAGGGGCAATTTAGCATGGCCAATGCACCTGACCAGCATGTCTTTGGACACTAAGGGGCAATTTAGCATGGCCAATGCACCTGACCAGCATGTCTTTGGACACTAAGGGGCAATTTAGCATGGCCAATCCCTCGAACCTGTACACCTTTGCACACTAAGGGCCCGATTTTACCATTTTGATTCCAAGCGCTGAATCTGGACGCAATTCAGACATGACTTGGAAATCTGTTCTCCGGGGCCCCATACGCACCTAACCTGGAAAAAACATTGTGAGTCTGAATCGCTCTGTGGGCGGGGCTTCTCGCTCTCGAAACGCTGCAACTCCGATCGGAGCTCTGAACTGCGCGTGCGCAGTGAGAAATACATCTGAAATGGGCGCCCCTGTCACATCGCTCCCGGGCAGCAACAAGCGGATAAAGTGACCTGGGAGCGAAAAGTGGGACTGATGTCCCCCACAGATATCGTCCCACCCCACAACACAACTATCCCCCTTTACACCCACCTCCCCCACTACCCAGACCGATCGCGACCCCCCCCCACCGATCACCCGCAGAATGGCAACAGCAACCCTCCCACCCCTGCCCCCTTCACCAGAGAATTATCTGATCCACCTCCCTCCCCTCCCCCCATGACCAGAGAATGATCTGATCCACCTCCCTCCCCTCCCCCCATGACCAGAGAATGATCTGATCCACCTCCCTCCCCTCCCCCCATGACCAGAGAATGATCTGATCCACCTCCGGCCTCCCGCACCCACACCCCCTCTCCCCCCACCACTGATCTGAGTCAGAGAGCCGCCAGAAGCTCTGATCTTACCTCCTCAGAGCTGGACTGCCCGAAACAGACCTTTGCCGAGCACATCTGTTCCGCGCCGAATCTGGACGGGCGAACGCGATGGTAAGGGCGGAAATGCAGGTAAGATTGGGCATCCAGCTCATTAAGTCAATTTAAATGCATCACCCATTTCGGGCGCGGTTCGGATCGCGGCCATTTTCGGGCCTTGGTAAAGTGGACATCTGCACGGATTGTACTAATCGCCTCACACCTGACTTTACCAAGTGTTCGCGCCCGTTAAGGCAATTTAACATGGCCAATCAACCGATCCTCCAGATCTTTGGACACAAAGAGGCAAGTTAGCATGGTTAATCCACCTGTCCTTCTCATCTTTGGACACTAAGGGGCAATTCAGCATGGCCAATCCACCCAACCTGCACATCTTTGGACACTACACAACCTGCTGTTCTGAGGCTTTATCCCGCTGGCAAATCAGACCATGAGGCCCTTAGTGTGGTGTAACATAACCGATGTGTCGTGCCAAAATCAGTATTGTTCATTCTCAGTGTGTGGGCATTGCTGACTTTTAGTGTCCATCCTTGGAAATTCATCGTTGGAGCTGTCTTACAATCACAGGGCTGACTCAGTCACTTCAGAGGACAGTTGAGTCAACCACATTGGTGTAGGGCTGGAGTCACGTAGAGCTGAGCCTGGGTAAGGACCTCTCCCGAAGTACATCAGTGAACTGGTCAGGTTTTTACAACAACCCATCAACTTCACCGCTATTTTCACTGACTTATTTCCAGATTTTACAAACTGAATTCAAATGTTTAAAGCCCCGTTCTCTGGCCCAGCTCAACACGAAGGTGCCCTAAAATCATCTTATTCTGCTCACACTCTGTACCCCCAACATTAATAAATCTTCATATTCAGAAATAGATTGATACTTCGTGGGGTGTCACAGCGCCAGGGACCCAGGTTCGATTCCTGGTCTCGGGTCACTGTCTGTGTGGAGTTTGCACGTTCTCCCCGTGTCTGCGTGGGTTTCCTCCGGGTGCTCCGGTTTCCTCCCACAGTCCAAAGATATGCAGGTTAGGTGGATTGGCCATGCTAAATTGCCCCTTAGTGTCAGGGAGACTCGCTGGGGTAAATGCATGGGGTTACAGGGACAGGGCCTGGATAGGAGTGTGGCCGGTGCAGACTCGATGGGCTGAATGGCCTCCTTCTGCACTAGAATTCTATGATTCATCGTGGCATGAGTGCTAAATTTAGCATGACCAATTCACCTGACCTGCAAATCTTTGGACAGTAAGGGGCAATTAGCATGGCCAATCCGCCTAACCCGCACATCTGTGGACACTAGGGGGCAATGTAGAATGGCCAATCCACCAATCCAGTACATCTGTGGACACTAAGGGGCAATGTGGAATGGCCAATCCACCTATCCAGTACATCTGTGGACACTGAGGACACTTTAGCATTGCCAATCCACCTAACAGCACGTTTTTCAGACTGTGGGAGGAAACCGGAGCAGCCGGAGGAAACCCATGCAGACATGGGGAGAACATGCAGACTCCGCACAGACAGTGACCCAAGCCGGGAATCGAACCTGTGTCCCTGGTGCTGTGAGGCAACATAGCTAATCCAATTAGCCAGGCAGCAGGTTATTTTAGTCTTGGCATTCTGCAATGTGATCGGATTCATTGAACTGTCATGATTTTTTCACTATCTGTTTAAATTTCCAAGGATTATCACATTAAAAGCATCTTAAGGAAATGTCTGAGTGAATAACCCATCGCCCCCATGACTGTTTTGGAGGAGTTGAACAACAGGAACTGAACTGAAGGATGTTTTTCTTACCATAAAAGTCAGATCCATAACCTGATGTGAAGAAGACAGATTTATGTTAAATCTTGGATAAAATTATTTCAAAATCAACATGCTTAAAAATATTTATGCCGTAAGAACAAAGAAAAGTGCTGCAGAGGAACAGACCCTTCGATGTTCACTCTCCCATGTATCTCTTGGAATGGGATTGTTTTTGCAGTGTAAACAAGAGCTGATTGTATCGGGAGGTTTAACACTCAAGCATCATTGAATAAGTATAAAGGTTATTTATTCGTGTCACAAGTAGGCTTACATCAACACTGCAATGAAGTTACTGTGAAAATCCCACAGTTGCTACACTCCGGCGCCTGTTTGCTTAACACTGAGGGAGTATTTAGCATGGCCAATGTACCTAACCGGCACTTCTATGGGACTTTGGAAGGAAACCGGAGCACCCGGAGAAAACTCATGCAGACCACGGGGAGAACGTGCAGACTCCACACAGACAGTGAGGCAAGCCGGGAATCGAACCCAGTCCCTGTCGCTGTGAGGCAGCAGTGCTAACCACTGTGCCACTGTAGTGGGAGTGGTATAAAGCAGCCTGTCAGGAATCACAGTGTAGAACAATGTAGGGCATCTTACGGGAAAGGGGCAGCAGATTTAAAACAGACATGGGGAGAAATTACTTCTCTCAATGGGTGGTGAATCTGTGGAATTCATTACCTCGGAGTGCGGTGGATGCTGGGACATGGTAAATTTGAGGAGACAGACAGAGTTTTAATTAGTAATGGATTGGAGCATGGGCTGGAGGGCGGTGGAGGGGGGGGGGCTGTCTGGTAATGGGAAGGGGGGGGGCTGTGTATTATCGTACTTGTTGCGCCCCTGATAGTTAAGGGTTTACCCGGCGATTGTCCAGAAGGCCTATTCTGCTGGAGAATTGTGCTGTGCCTGCTACCATCTGACAAACTGATTTCAATCACTGACATCCGATCATAGTTTCAATGAAAACATTAGGAGGGGGAAAATCTCTTGTAACTTTGGATTTTATTTTAAAGGCGCAGACGGTGCCCCGGATGGGACAGCCCCACACGCCCTACCCTCACCCCCACCCCAAATAAACACCCCACCCCCCCTCGGTATTCCATGTTCATCCAGCAGAAGGGACTCTTCAGTTCTGGGCAATAAAATGAAACAAAACTTACTCCAACTTGCAAATCAGACAAAACGTTTCAATAATGAAACTTCATTACTCCAACACGCGAGGCCTGACCCTGGACCATTCCCACAAACCCCAGCAGCTTCTTACTGATACTGAGTCAGCTGGTCAGCTGACCACCACATCATTTTCTCATTGGTTACATAGTTTACTGGGTCAGCTGACCCTTACAGCTTGTTCCCATTGGTCACTACAACAGATCCAATGTGGTTCTATTGGTTGTTACATTGGTTCCATTCTAACATTCCACTCACACCCGCCTCTCCCACCACCTGATCCCCACCAACCCAACCAGCCTGAATCCATCACTTCCCGGCCACTCCACGACCTCAGCAACACTCAGAGATTCATCGATTCACACGGCGCAGAAGAGGCCCTTCGGCCCATCGAATCTGCACCGATGCATGACATGCCTTGATCTGCCCACCTAATCCCGCTTGCCAGCACCTGGTCCATAGCCCTGAATGTTATGGCTGTGCCAAGTGCTCATCCAGGCACTTTTTAGAGGATGTGAGGCAACCCACCTCCACCACCCTCCCAGGCAGCGCATTCCAGACCCGTCACCACCCTCTGGGTAAAAGGGTTTTTCCTCACATTCCCCCCTAAACCTCCTGCCCCTCACCTTGGACCTATGTCCCTCGTAACTGATCCTTCAACTAAGGGAAACTGCTGCTCAAAGAACAAAGAACAATACAACACAGGAACAGGCCCTTCGGCCCTCCAAGCCCGCGCCACTCCCTTGTCCAAACTCGATCATTGTTTTGTATCCCTCCATTCCCACTCCGTTCATGTGGCTATCTCGATAAGTCTTAAACATTCCCAGTGTGTCTGCCTTCACCACCTTGCCCGGCAGCGCATTCCAGGCCCCCACCACCCTCTGTGTAAAATACGTCCTTCTGATATCCGTGTTAAACCTCCCCCCCAACCCCCTTCACCTTGAACCTATGACCCCTCGTGAACGTCACCACCGACCTGGAAAAAAGCTTCCCACCGTTCACCCTATCTATGCCTTTCATAATTGTATACACCTCTATTAGGTCACCCTTCATCCTCCGTCTTTCCAGTGAGAACAACCCCTGTTTATCCCTGCTCCTTATCCACTCTGTCCATGTTCCTCATAATCTTGAACACCTCGATCAGGTTGCCCCTCAGTCTTCTCTGCTCCAACGAAAACTGCTCAAGCCTATCCAACCTCTCTTCATAAAACCTTGAGATAGAGGAACAGATTTCGGCCATTCGGCCCATCGAGTCTGCTCCGCCATTCAATCATGGCTGATATGATTCTCATCCCCATTCTCCTGCCTCCTCCCCATAACCCTTGATTCCTTTATCGATCAAAAACCTATCTATCTCTATCTTAAAGACACTCACTGACCTGGCCTCCACAGCCCTCTGTGGCAACGAATTCCACAGATTCACCACTCTCTGGCTGAAGAAATTCCTCCTTATCTCCGTTTTAAAGGATCGTCCTTTTAGCCTGAGGTTATGCCCTCTGGTTCTTATTTTTCCTACGAGTGGAAACATCCTCTCCACGTCCACTATATCCAGGCCTCGCAGTATCCTGTAAGTTTCAATAAGATCCCCCTCATCCTTCTAAACTCCAACGAGTACAGACCCAGAGTCTTCAACCGTTCCTCATACGACAAGCTCTTCATTCCAGGGATCATTCTTGTGAACTTCCTCTGGATCCTTTCCTAGGCCAGCACATCCTTCCTCAGATACTGGGCCCCAAACCACTCACAATACTCCAAATAGAGCCTGAGACAGCCTCAGAAGTCCATCCCTGCTCTTGTATTCCAGCGCTCTCGACATGAATGCTAACATTGCATTTGACTTCCTGACTGCTAACTGAACATTTAAGAAAAACGTGGACAGGTAAATGAATGAGAGGGTGTGGAGGGATATGGTCCAAGTGCAGGTCAGTGGGACCAGGCAAAAAATGGTTCGGCACAGACAAGAAGGGCCAAAAGGCATGTTTCTGAGCTGTAATTTTCTATGGTTCTATGAACCTACACCTTAAGAGAATCTTGAACAAGGACTCCCTCGTCCCTTTGTGCTTCTGATTGCCTGAGCATTTCCCCAATTAGAAAATAGTCTATGCCTCCATTTCTCCTTCCAATGTTTATAATCTCACACTTTTCCACGTTATATTCCATCTGCCACTTCTTTGCCCACTTTCCTAGCCTATCCAAGTCCTTGTGCAGTCCCCCTGCTTCCTTAATATTATCTCTCCCTCTGCATATCTTTCCATCATCTGCAAACTTGGCAACAGTGGCTTCATTTCGTTCTTCCAAATCGTTAATGTGTATTGTGAAAAGTTGTGGTCCCAGTACCGACCCCTGAGGCACACAACTAGTCACCGGCTGCCATCCTGAAAAAGACCCGTTTATCCCCACTTTCTGCCTTCTGTCAGTCAACCAATCCTCTCTCCATGCCAGGATCATACACTTAACACCACGGGCACCTAACTTATTTAAAAGTCTCCGATGTGGCACCTTGTCAAAGGCCTTTTGGAAATCCAAATAAATCAGGTCCACTGGCTCTCCTTTATCTAACTTCCTTGTTACCTCTTCAAAGAACTCTAACAGATTTGTCAGACATGATCTCCCCTTGACAAAGCCGTGCTGACTCAGTCCTACTTTATCATGCACTTCCAAGTACGCTGCGATCTCATCCTTAATAATGGACTCTAAAATCTTGCCAATGAACGAAGTCAGTCGAACCGGCCTATAATTTCCCATCTGCTGCCTCCCTCCCTTCTTAAACAGCGCTGTTACATCAGCTACTTTCCAGTCCTCTGGTACCCTCCCTGCCTCCAGTGATTCTTTTGCTTTTATGCTGTCCTTTACTTTCCTCGTCAGCCATGGAAGCTTCGTCCTCTCTTTAGCAGGTTTCCTCCTCCTTGGGATGAATTTCTGTTGTGCCTCCCGAATAACCCCCACCCCCACCCCCCGCCGAAAACTCCTGTAATTGCCGTTCCACTGTCTCCCCTGCTCGGCTCCCTTTCCAATCAACTCTGACCAGCTCCTCCCTCATGTCCTTGTAGTTATCTTTATTTAATTCAAATACCTTTACATCTGATTCCAGTTTCTCCCTCTCAGACTGCAGGGTAAATTCTATCATATTGTGGTCACTGCTCTCTCAGGGTCACTTCACCTTCAGTTCCCTAATCAAATCTGCCTCATTACACATCACCAACTCCGGAATTCCCGTTTCCCCAGTGGGCTCTGTCACAAGCTACTCCAAAAAAGCATCTCTTAGACATTCCACAAATTCCTTTTCTTGGGACCCACTACCTACCGGATTTTCCCAGGCCACCTGCATATTGAAGTCCCCCATAATTATTGTAATATTGCCTTTTTATGTGCCTTTTCTACATCCAGATTTATTTTCTGCCCCTCATCCTGACTACTGCTTGGAGGCCTGTACATAACTCCCATCAGGCCTGTACATAACTTCTCCTCAACTCTACCCACAGAGTTCCTCTGCCTTCTGATCCTGTATCGCTTCTTGCTATTGATTTAACGCCATTCCTTACGAACAATGCAACCCCGCCCCCTTTGCCCATCTGCCTGTCCTTCCAATAAGACACCTATCCTTGGATATTTAGATGCCAGCCCTGATCCCCTTGCAGCCACGTCTCTGTGATGCCCACAACATCGGAGCGGCCAATTTCAATGTGCGCAACAAGCTCATTTACCTTGATTGATATACTGCACGCATTGAGGTCCAACACCCTCAGTCCCGCATTGAGGTACAACACCCTCAGTCCCGCATTGAGGTCCAACACCCTCAGTCCCGCATTGAGGTACAACACCCTCAGTCCCGCATTGAGGTACAACACCCTCAGTCCCGCATTGAGGTACAACACCCTCAGTCCCGCATTGAGGTCCAACACCCTCAGTCCCGCATTGAGGTACAACACCCTCAGTCCCGCATTGAGGTCCAACACCCTCAGTCCCGCATTGAGGTACAACACCCTCAGTCCCGCATTGAGGTACAACACCCTCAGTCCCGCATTGAGGTACAACACCCTCAGTCCCGCATTGAGGTCCAACACCCTCAGTCCCGCATTGAGGTCCAACACCCTCAGTCCCGCATTGAGGTACAACACCCTCAGTCCCGCATTGAGGTACAACACCCTCAGTCCCGCATTGAGTTCCAACACCCTCAGTCCCGCATTGAGGTACAACACGCTCAGTCCCGCATTGAGGTCCAACACCCTCAGTCCCGCATTGAGGTACAACACCCTCAGTCCCGCATTGAGGTACAACACCCTCAGTCCCGCATTGAGGTCCAACACCCTCAGTCTCGCATTGAGGTACAACACCCTCAGTCCCGCATTGAGGTACAACACCCTCAGTCCCGCATTGAGTTCCAACACCCTCAGTCCCGCATTGACCACCTCCCTTCTCATTCCTGGCACCTTTTTTTTGCTCTGCCTGAGGTTAGATTCCTGCCACCTTCTATACTTTCTGTTCTATTATGTGGGAGGCCAGGGAGGCCTGGTATCAACAACTCCTCCGCTGATGGAGGGGATAGGGAACTCGACATTGGTTACTGACGACCGGCGGGAAGACGATCAAACGTTGGTGGGTTCATCGAGGCTTCACTCACCGGAGAGGATCTTAAAACTGGCTCCAATCCCCAGGCATCAACCCCCAAGGGGTTGTCACTCCCCCTGATCAGGTCTATGAGAGATGGTCATAAGGATCAGGAATGAACTATGGGATGTATTATATTGTAAATATGCTGTGGATTCTGCACCAAGCCTGAAGTGAATCGAGAAAAATGTTCGCAAATGGTTTCAAATGCTGTTGCTGTACCGGGCGGGGGGTGTGGGGGTGGGGGGGGGGGAGGTGTTACTTACAGGGGAGAGTGTTATATATGTTGGGGCTTTCTTTAAGTGAACGGGCCATGAGATCTCAGGTGTGGGGTGAGCTGTTGGGATCCTCCCAGATTGGGCAGTCAATATCTGGAGTGTTGTGTGAACAGACGGAATAAAGAGTTGTGTCCCTGACACCTGACTGTGGAGTCGATATTGAAGAGAATCCTCAGAACCACAGGACATA
Source organism: Mustelus asterias (assembly GCF_964213995.1). NCBI lineage: Eukaryota > Metazoa > Chordata > Chondrichthyes > Carcharhiniformes > Triakidae > Mustelus > Mustelus asterias. The sequence goes on from NW_027590464.1 coordinate 143,382, forward strand.
AACAAACAGTCTCGATCCCAGTGCTGTACAACTCGACCAGTAGCTTCAATCCTCTATGTCCCCATCTCACACTCTCCTCAAGGTGCTGACTGTCTGTCCCAGTGTCCCAATCTCACTCTCTCCTTAAGGTGCTGACTGTCTGTCCCAGTGTCCCCATCTCACACTCTCCTCAAGGTGCTGACTGTCTGTCCCGGTGTCCCAGTGTCCCTCTCACACTCTCCTCAAGGTTCTGACTGTCCCGGTGTCCCAATGTCCCCCTCTCACACTCTGCTCAAGGTGCTGACTGTCTGTCCCAGTGTCCCCATCTCACACTCTCCTCAAGGTGCTGACTGTCTGTCGCGGTGTCCCAGTGTCCCCATCTCACACACTCCTCAAGATGCTGACTGTCTGTCCCGGTGTCCCAGTGTCCCCCTCTCCCACACTCCTCAAGATGCTGACTGTCTGTCCCGGTTTCCCAGTGTCCCTCTCACACTTTCCTCAAGGTGCTGACTGTCTGTCCCAGTGTCCTTCTCACACTCTCCTCAAGGTGCTGACTGTCCCGGTTTCCCAGTGTCCTTCTCACACTCTCCTCAAGGTGCTGACTGTCTGTCCCAGTGTCCTTCTCACACTCTCCTCAAGGTGCTGACTGTCCCGGTGTCACAGTGTCCCCCTCTCACACTCTCCTCAAGGTGCTGACTGTCTGTCTCAGTGTCCCCCTCTCACACTCTCCTCAAGGTGCTGACTGTCTGTCTCAGTGTCCCCCTCTCACACTCTCCTCAAGGTGCTGACTGTCTGTCCCGATGTCCTGTGTCCCCTTCTCACACTCTCCTCAAGGTGCTGACTGTCAGTCCCAGTGTCCCTCTCACACTCTCCTCAAGGTGCTGACTGTCTGTCCCAGTGTCCCTCTCACACTCTCCTCAAGGTGCTGACTGTCTGTCCCGATGTCCTGTGTCCCCCTCTCACACTCTCCTCAAGGTGCTGACTGTCTGTCCCAGTGTCCCTCTCACACTCTCCTCAAGGTGCTGACTGTCTGTCCCGGTGTCCCGTGTCCCCCTCTCACACTCTCCTCAAGGTGCTGCTGACTCTGTTCAGGTGGCCCGGTGTCCTTCTCCCACACACTCCTCTACTCACCCTTGCCTCCTTACAACCTCACAAGAGAAAACGCTGAGAAAGTTTGATGTGAAGCTTCATGATCAGGTTCTTCTGTACATAACACTGAGAGATAGTTCTATCTGAAGCCTCAGATTGTACTGTACATAACACTGAGAGATAGTTCTACCTGAATCCTCAGATTTTACTGTACATAACACTGAGAGATAGTTCTATCTGAAGCCTCAGATTGTACTGTACATAACACTGAGAGATAGTTCTATCTGAAGCCTCAGATTGTACTGTACGTAACACTGAGAGATAGTTCTATCTGAGGCCTCAGATTGTACTGTACGTAACACTGAGAGATAGTTCTATCTGAAGCCTCAGATTGTACTGTACATAACACAGCGAAAGTTCTATCTGAAGCCTCAGATTGTACTGTACATAACACTGAGAGAGAGTTCTATCTGAAGCCTCAGATTGTACTGTACATAACACTGAGAGATAGTTCTATCTGAAGCCTCAGATTGTACTGTACGTAACACTGAGAGATAGTTCTATCTGAAGCCTCAGATTGTACTGTACATAACACTGAGAGATAGTTCTATCTGAAGCCTCAGATTGTACTGTACATAACACTGAGAGATAGTTCTATCTGAAGCCTCAGATTGTACTGTACGTAACACTGAGAGATAGTTCTATCTGAAGCCTCAGATTGTACTGTACATAACACTGAAAGATAGTTCTATCTGAAGCCTCAGATTGTACTGTACATAACACTGAGAGATAGTTCTATCTGAAGCCTCAGATTGTACTGTACATAACACTGAGAGATAGTTCTATCTGAAGCCTCAGATTGTACTGTACATAACACTGAGAGATAGTTCTACCTGAAGCCTCAGATTGTACTGTACATAACACTGAGAGATAGTTCTATCTGAAGCCTCAGATTGTACTGTACGTAACACTGAGAGATAGTTCTATCTGAAGCCTCAGATTGTACTGTACATAACACTGAGAGATAGTTCTATCTGAAGCCTCAGATTGTACTGTACATAACACTGAGAGATAGTTCTATCTGATGACTCGAGCTAAGACTGTACTGTACGTAATGCTGAGAGATTGATCCGTGTGAAGTCCTATACTAAGATTGTTCTGTCCATGAGCTGTACATCAGATCTGCTACAACCTGGATTAAGCAGACTATATCAACCCTGATTGACGTTAACTTCATCTAAAAACCACGACCATGATACCCAGAAGACAATAAGATATAAGAGCAGAATGAGGCCATTCGGCCCGTCAAGCAGGCTCCACCATTCAATTCTGGCTGATAAGTTTCTCAAACCATTCTCCTGCTTTCTCCCCGTATCCCTTGATCGCTGTACCAGTCAAGAACCTATTTATCTCTTTATTAAATACAGTCAATGATCTGGCCTCCACAGCCTTGCGTGGCAATGAATTCCACAGATTCACCACCCTCTGGCTGAAGAAATTCCTCCTCGTCTCAGTTCTGAAGTAAGAAGTCTCACAACAGCAGGTTAAAGTCCCACAGCTTTATTTGGAATCACGAGCTTTCGGAACGCTGCTCCTTCATCAGGTGAGTGGGAAACTGGTGTTGTGAGACTTCTTACTGCGCACACCCCAGTCCAACACCGCCATCTCCACATCACATTTCTAAAGGGCTATCCCTTTCCTCTGAGTCTGTGCCCTCGGGTCCAAGTCTCCCCTACTCATGGAAACATCTTCCCCAAGTGCACTCGATCCAGGCCTTTCAGTATTCTGGAAGTTTCAATGTTATCCCCTTCCTCATACTTCCAAACTGCATCGAGTGTGGACCCCCAGTCCTCAGACGCTCCTCATGCGTCAAGTCTTTCATTCCCCGGATCATTCTTGTGAACCTGCTCTGGACCCTCTCCAAGGCCAGCACATCCTTCCTTAGATACGGGGACCAAAATTGCTGACAATATTGTGAATGCGGTCAGACCAGTGTCTTATAAACCCTCAGCAGTCCACCCCTGCTTTTGTATTCTCATCGTCTCAAAATTAACGGTCGCAGAGTGATCTCTGCTATATCGAATTAATATTGACCCTACATTATTTCCAACATTCCAGACCTCCCTGACCCTCAACACCCCATCGAGGCTGTAACTGTTCTACGTTGGGTATAAAAAGTGTTGGATTGAAGGGGGTTAAGTGAAGCTGTTTGTTTCGTGACTGGAATTGATGTGAGACTCCATGGATCCGATTAGTGTGCCTGGAGGGATTTCCCTCTTCTATTAATAAAGGATTCCGTTCAATGTGTTGTCCCATTGAGGCAGCGGCAGCGGCAACTCCGACACCAACAGAGATCAGCGGCTGTGGAGAGAGAGGGAGGGAGAGGAGAGATCAGAATCTGGGAGCAATGGATTAGAGTCTTCCAACAATGGATCAGAACAGAGTCATGGAGGTTTACAGCATGGAAACAGGCCATTCGGCCCAACTTGTCCATGCCACCCTTTTTTTAAACTCATAAACTAACCCCAATTGCCCGCATTTGGCCCATATCTTTCTGTACCCATGAAACTATCTAAATGTGTTTTAAAAAGACAAAATTGGACCCGCCTCTACTACTACATCTGGCAGCTTGTTCCAGGCAGTCACCCCACTCTGTTTGAAAAAAATTGCCCCTCTGGACACTTTTGTATCGCTCCCGTCTCACCTTAAACCTGTGCCCTCTAGAATCTGAGAACGATTAACCGGAATGTTCCAACAATGGATCTGAATCTGGGAACAATGGATCAGAATCTGGGAACAATGGATTGGAATGTTTCAACAATGGATCAGATTCCGGGAACAATGAACTGGAATGCTCCAACAATGGATCAGAATCTGGGAACAATGAACCGGAATGTTCCAACCAAGGACAGGAGTTTATTCTATTGGATTTCTGAGTTTACTGATGATGATTGGTGGATGACATCAGCTGCTCGGATTCAATATCTACTGTACGCGATTCAATGCTTTTACTATCCCCTCCTCGCGATTGTTGGTGTTCCGGGTAAGTCTCTGGCTTCAATTGTACCGGCCCGACCGCCACGGGAATCGAAGCAGGCGAGGGGCGGAGAATGGGAAGGTCTGTTGAATACGGGTGGGAATTTGTAGCTTGGGCAAGAGTGAGGCTGGAAAGTTCTGTCCCCTGTGTCCAGTTCCTAATTCTAGAAAGACTTTTTAACTGTATTGATTTTCTTGTCATTGACTGTACTGGGTTTGCTGCTCTTGTTGAGTCTCTGTGTCCAGTTATTAATTCTTTCAGCCACTGACAATTGTCTCAGGGTCTATGGGCTGGGATGTCTTCTGAGTGTTGTGACTTTCCATAGACATGTGACCTCAAACACTATTCCTTCGTGCGTAAAATATTGAGACAGAATCCTTTTCACCCTCTGCATATAACACCGGTTCACCCACCCAATCACCAGGCCGCAGAATCAATTTTATTGGACATATCTGCACAGCAGGATCTCACAGAGAGAAAGCATATTTCATTAAATTTGAAATTTATTGATCAGTGTCACAAGTATGCGAACATTAACATTGCAATGAAGTTACTATAAAAATCCCTGAGTCACCACACTCCAGCGCCTGTTCAAGTACACTGAGGGAGAATTTAGCACGGCCAATGCACCCAACCAGCACAACTTTCAGATAGTGGGAGGAAACTGAAGCACCCGGAGGAAACCCACGCAGACATGGGGAGAACATGCAGAATCTGCACAGACAGTGGCCAAGCCTGCAATTGAACCAGGACCTCTGGTGCTGTGAGGCAGCAATGCTATCCCCTGTGCCACCACAAGCTCTCCGAGAGCAACAGGAACACAAACACACAGACACACCCAAAACGCACATACGTTAATACACACATTTGTTGATAGAAGCAATCAGATTTAGACACTTACTCCCACTCACACACAAATTCAAGAAGCAAAATTGTTGCAACACTCCAGAATAAAGCACACTGAGGAAATCTCGTCAGGTACTCTGTTGCTCACACACAAACACGCACACACACACATGCATACTGGTCCAGAAAATATAGACACACGCAACACACACACACGGTAGGGGGGCATGATAACAGCTACTCCCTGTCCATTGATGGTGGGGTGATCAGGTAAAACCGCGTGACAGCCTGGAACTCAGGTCTACGTCCCATTTCTCACCTCTTGCAAACATCACCGGCAATGGATAAACAGCGGATGCAGTCTCCTGCCCATTTCCGGCAAGAGGCTGAACAAATTATTTCAATTTATTTTAAAACAAATTTAAATGAAATTAGCGAGCCTGGGATGGAATTGTGCGCCACACTTGCCTTTGCAGCCTCACCGGGAGAGGTTGGGTCCGGTGACGAAAATAGCTTGCCACATGTATGAGGACGAGTCATGATGACCTCGCCGTGAGAACTGAAGGCCATTGAGGCCACAGGGCAAGGTCGAGGGAAAACGTAGGTGTCCCTTGGGCAATGCCCACCGGGCAGTACCAGGGAGTGGGGCATGAGGTGGCGGGGTCTACAGGGGCGGAGCCTGAAGGTAGCGGGGCCGACTCTGATCATGGTCATGGAAGTTAAAACTAGAGGACACAGCCTCAAAATAAAGGGGGGTCGGTTTAAGACAGAGTTGAGGAGGAACTTCTTCTCCCAGAGGGTGGTGAATCTCTGGAATTCTCTGCCCACTGAGGTGGTGGAGGCTACCTCGCTGAATATGTTTAAAGCGCGGACGGATGGATTCCTGATCGGTAAGGGAATTAAGGGTTATGGGGATCAGGCGGGTAAGTGGTACTGATCCACGTCAGATCAGCCATGATCTTATTGAATGGCGGGGCAGGCTCGAGGGGCTAGATGGCCTACTCCTGCTCCTATTTCCTATGTTCTTATGTTCTTATGGTTGCTGGGTGGGAGAGGGTTCCATTACCACTCTGCCCGCTGTCTGTGGGGTGGGGTGGTCCCCGCTGCCACTCTGCACGTGATTGGTGTTGTTAGGGAGGGGGGCATCACTGCCTCTCTGCATGGACAGTGGGGTAGGGAGGGAGTCTCTCTGCCTCTCTGCATGGACAGTGGGGTAGGGAGGGGGTCTCGCTGCCTCTCTGCATGCACAGTGGGGGTAGGCAGGGGGCATCACTGCCTCTCTGCATGCACAGTGGGGTAGGGAGGGAGTCTCTCTGCCTCTCTGCATGGACAGTGGGGTAGGGAGGGGGTCTCGCTGCCTCTCTGCATGCACAGTGGGGTAGGGAGGGGGTCTCCCTGCCTCTCTGCATGCACAGTGAGGTAGGGAGGGGTTTCGCTGCCTCTATGCATGCTCAGTGGAGTAGGGAGGGGGTTCTCGCTGCCTCTCTGCATTCACAGTGGGGTAGGGAGGGGTCTCGCTACCTCTCTGCATGCACAGCGGGGTAGGGAGGGGGTCCCGCTGCCTCTCTGCATGCACAGTGGGGTAGGGAGGGGGTTTCGCTGCCTCTCTGCATGCACTGTGGGGTAGGGAGGGGGGTCTCGCTGCCTCTCTGCATGCACAGTGGGGTAGGGAGGGGGTCTCACTGCCTCTCTGCATGCACTGTGGGGTAGGGAGGGGTCTCGCTACCTCTCTACATGCACAGTGGGGTAGCGAGGTGGGTCCCGCTGCCTCTCTGCATGCACAGTGTGGTAAAGAGGGGGGTCCCGCTGCCTCCCTGCATGCACAGTGGGGTAGGGAGGGGGTCTGGCTGCCTCTCTGCATGCACAGTGGGGTAGGGAGGGGTTCCCGCTGCATCTCTGCATGCACAGTCGGGTAGGGAGGGGGGTTTCGCTGCCTCTCTGCATGGACAGTGGGTTAGGGAGACGTGCCCTGCAGACACTCTGCATGCAATTGGAGTGGGGGAATGGGGGGTGATTGGTCCAGGTGGTGGGGAGGTGGCTGGGTCTATATCTGGTCGGGGGCTGCTCTGAAAGAGCTGAGGACCCCCGGACTACCTGGGGGCAGCTGCTGTGTTGAAGCGAGCTGCAGCAGCAGAGAGCTGACAGGCGTCTCTCTCAGACCAGGCAGCTCACTGCTGGCTGCAATTGCGCATTTGCAACCACAGAGGTTTGGGAGGTGGTGGGTATCCCAGCCAGCGCTGTGAGAGCTGCAAGTGATGGGGCCACTGCTGAGGGTGGCCTAAGAGCCATCGAGTTTTAACAGCACGAAATGAGGCCATTCGGCCATTATGTCTGAACTGGTCATCAAACACCTATCCAATCGAATCCCATTTTCCAGCACTCGATCCCGAGCCTTGTCATAGAGTTTACAGAATGGAAACAGGCCGTTCGGCCCATCTTGTGCATGCCACCTTTTTTTAAACCGTTAAACGAATCCCAATTGCCCACATTTGCCCCATATCCCTCGATACCCATCGTACCCAAGAAAATGCCTAAACGATTATTAAAAAATAAAATTGTACCCGCCTCTACTACTGCCTCTGGCAGCTCGTTCCAGACACTCACCACCCTCTGTGTGAAAAAATTGCCCCTCTGGACCCTTTTGTCTCTTTCCCCTCTCACCTTAAACCTGTGCCCTCGAGTTTTAGACTCCCCTACCTTTGGGAAAAGATATTGACTATCTAGCTGATCTGTACCCCTCATTATTTTATAGACCTCTATAAGATCAGCCCTCAGCCTCCTACGCTGCAGGGGAAAAAGTCCCAGTCTCTTCAGCCTCTCCTGATAACGCAATCCACCAAGTCCCAGTAGCATCCGAGTAAATCTTTTCTGCACTCTTTCTAGTTTAATAGTTATATGCTCTGGCGTTTGAGTTGCTGATCTAAATGCCTCTTGTGGTTGTTCCCGCTTCGACCATCCTTTCAGGCCATGAGCTGCAGATCGCAGCACCCTGTGGATGGAAACATTTTCCCTCCAATCAACACAAAAATCTGCCCTTTAACTTAAATCCACGCCCCTCTGGTTATTGACACCTCTACTAAAGGGAAAAGGTTTCTTCCGATCTACGTGCCACATAATTTTGTTCATATCACTCAATTCCCCTCCCCACCGCCCCCACCTGAAAGCATTCCCCACCACCACCCACTACACCCGCTCCACCTCCAGCCATCTCTGCTCTCAGGTAAAACACCCAGCCTAACCAGCCTCTCTTCATAGCTGAAACTCTGCAGCCCAGGCAGCATCCTGGTGAATCTCCTCTCCACCGTCTCACATCCTTCCTGTAGTGTGATGACCAGAGCTGAACACAGTTCTCTTGCTCTGGTCGAACCAGCGTTTTATACACTTCCATCATCACCTCCCAGCTCTTATATTTTATGCTGCGGCTGCTAAAGGCAAGTATCCTACATGTCGTCTTAACCACCTCACCTACCTGTCTTGCTGCTTTTAGTGATCCACAGATATGCACCCCAAATTCATTCTGGTCCTCTGCACTTCCTCAGACTCGTCCGGACATGGTACATTTCCTTGCCCGGAGAGTCGTCCCAAATGCATGGCCTCACATTCGTCAGGTGTAAATTACATTTGCCCATTTGCCCAGCCTTTCAGTTTCCTCAGCACGGTGGCACAGTGGTTAGCACTGCTGCCCCACAGCGCCAGGGACGTGTGTTCGATCTCTGGCTTGGACCACATCTGTGTGGAGTTTGCACATTCTCCCCGTGTCTGCATGGGTTTCCTCTGGGTGCTCCAGTTTCCGCCCACAGTCCAATGACTTGTGGGTTAGGCGGATTGGCCAGGATATACTGGACTTAATGTCAGGGAGAATTGCTTAGGTAAATGCATGGGGTTCAGGGGATATCGCCTGGGTGGGATTGTGCTCAGTGCAGACTCGATGGGCTGAATGGCCTCCTTCTGCACTGTAGGATTCTATGATTCCTGTAATCTAAGGCTTTCCTCCTCAATATTTACCACACCACCAATTTTTGTATCATCTGCAAACTGACTGATCACACCTCACACATTCATTTCTAGACCATCAATGTACACTACAAACAGCAAGGGACCCAACATCGATCCCTGTGGAACCCCACTGAACACAGGCTTGCAGTCACAAAAACAACTTTCGACCATCAGCCTCTGCCACTCAGCCATTTTGAATATAATTTACCAAATTGACCTGGTTCCAATCGGAATCACTTCCTTGTTCAGTCTTCTAAATTTGTCAAAAGCTTTTCTGAAGAACACGTCGACTACATCGACTGCACTTCCCTCATCTCCTCATCCAGTCACCTCCTCAATATATTCCAGCGAATTGTCAGACATGATCTCCCCCTGTCAAAGGCACGCTGACTATTGTTCATAAATCCTTACCTCTCGAAGTGGAGATTAATTCTGTCCCTCAGATTGTTTTCCAATCATTTCCCGAACACTGATATGGTGATGATGGTGTCCTGGCCGTGATTTTGGATATCTCCAGGGCACCTTGCAGGATGGCAGTATGGCACAGTGGTTAGCACTGCTGCCTCACAGCATCAGGGATCCCATTTCAATTCCTGGGATTCCATCAGCACCAGTGAAGCTTCTTTTTAAAACTTTGTTCCATTCTCACATCTCGCCTGTTGGGATTTCTCCTATTACAAGAACGTGTGGTGTTCCTCTGGAAAGAATCCACTGTGAGCAAGTCCAGTTTCTCGCAGCTCCCCAATGTCCACATTCAGCCTTGTAAATTCAGTCTCGGTCACAGCCGTCCCGTGTACATCATCAACCTGCATAAGTTCATTGGTAAGGTCAGGGCACATCGTGCTGATGTTTCAGCTTGAGATGCAAAAGACTGATTTGATTTGAATTGATTTGGTTTATTATTTTCACATATAATAAATATGTGATCCAAGCCGGGAACCGAACTCAGGTCCCTGTGAGACAGCAGTGCGAACCATTGTGCCACCATGCTGCCGACTCAGGAACAGCTTCTTCTCTGCTGCCATCTGACGTTTTAATGGGCCCACATCGCATTCAGATGATCTTATTCTACACCCTCGCTCTGAGTCCAACATTACATTCTGCACTCTCTCCTTCTCTATGTTCAGGGTTACAGTGTTACAGAGTTCAGTGTTGGGCCAGGGAGATGGTGTCTGTGGACCTGTTGGGGAGGTTGGTGAACTGTAGTGTATCCAGGCAATCTGGGAGGCCGGAATTGATTCATGCCATGACTAACCTTTTGATGCATTTCATAACATTGGATATAAAGTGAAAAGTGTTGTTGCTTGAGTGCCATACAGACAAAGCATACTCTACATAGAGAAGGAGAGAGGGCAGAATGTAATGTTGCAGTCATAGCTAGGATGTAGTAAAAGATCATCTTAATGCAATGTGGGTCCATTCAAACGTCTGATGGCAGCAGAGAAGCTGTTCCTGAGTCGGCAGCATGGTGGCACAATGGTTAGCGCTGCTGTCTCACAGGAACCTGAGTTCGATTCCCGGCTTGGATCACTGTCTGTGTGGAATTTGCACATTCCACCCGTATGCGCATGGGTTTGCTCCGGATGCTCCAGTTTTCCCCCACAGTCCAAAATGTGCAGGTTAGGTTGATTGGCCATGTTAACTGCCCATTAGCGTCCTGGGATATGTATGTTTGGGGGATTAGCAGGGTGCATATGTGGGATTTCGGGGATAGGACCTGGGTGGGATTGTTGTCGGTGTAGACTCGATGGGTCAAATGGCCCCCTTCTGCACTGTAGTGATTCTATGATTCTATGAGTCGGTTGGTCCATGTCCTCACACATTTTTTATCTTTTTCTCTGATGGAACAAGTGGGAAAAGTTGATGTCCGTGGTGCGCTATTCCTGAATTAGGCTGGTTGCTTTTGTGAGGTAACGGGAGGTTGAGACAGAGTTAATGAGTGGGAGGTTGGTTTGAGTGATGGACTGGTCTGCATTCACCAAGCTTTGAAGTTTCTCGCAGTCTTGGACAGAGCAGGAGCCATACCAAGCTAGAATGTTATTTATGGTGCATCTGTAAAAGTTGGTGAGAGTCGCAGCTGACATGCCAAATGTCCCTAAACCTCTGAGAAAATAGAGGCGTTCGGAGACTTTTTTAATTATAGGGACGTCATGGAGGAACCAGGAAAGGTTTTTCGTGATGTGGACCCTAAAACGTGAAGCTCTCGACTATTTCAACTTCATCCCATTGATGTAGATCGGGGCATGTACTCCACTAGGCTTCCAGAAGTCGATTTGCTTTGTTGACATTGAGGAAGAGATTATTGTTGTCGCCCCAGTTCACCAGATTCTCTGTCTCTTCCTCCGACCCACTGCAGGTGTCATCAGCAAACTTGGGAACCGAGTTGCAGGGGAATTTGGCCACACAGTCACCAGTGTATAAGGAGTATAGTAAGGGGCTGAGGACGCAGCCTTACGGGGCACCGCTGTTCAGGATGATTGTGAAGGAGATGTTGTTGATTGTCCTTAATTTTGCTCTCTATGGATTAGGAAGTTGAGGATCCAATTGCAGAGGCAGGAGCCAAGCCCAGCGCCACGAACTTTGGACATGAGTTTCGTAGGACTAATGGTGTTGCAGGCTGAGCTGTAGTTGATAAACACGAGTCTGTGTTCCAGGGTTCACTGTCGGGCCCGGGAGATGGCATTGTGGACCTGTTGTGGATGTCGGTGAACTGTCGTGGATCCAGGCAATCTGGGAAGCCGGAACTGATTCATGCCATGACTAACCTTTTGATGCATTTCATAATATTGGACATCAGAGTCACCGGACGATAGGCATTAAGGCAGCCTGCTTGGCTTTTCCTTTGGTACTGGCCTTTGTTTGAGTTTTACCTGGTGCATAGATTGGCAACCTTCCTGCCGAGAGACGACTGCAGCTGCACTGGTCCAGTAGACCAACGTGGGACAGCAGTAATCGCACTGAGCATTATGGACATAGAACATTACAGCGCAGAACAGGCCCTTCGGCCCACGATGTTGCACCGACCAGTTAAAAAAAAACTGTGACCCTCCAACCTAAACCAATTTCTTTTCGTCCATGAACCTATCTACGGATCTCTTAAACGCCCCCAAACTAGGCGCATTTACTACTGATGCTGGCAGGGCATTCCAATCCCTCACCACCCTCTGGGTAAAGAACCTACCCCTGACATCGGTTCTATAACTACCCCCCCTCAATTTAAAGCCATGCCCCCTCGTGCTGGATTTCTCCATCAGAGGAAAAAGGCTATCACTATCCACCCTATCTAAACCTCTAATCATCTGGACGATAGCGATTCGCTGAACCCTGAAACTTTCTCCCACTCTTGAAAGAAACACTGGAAGTTGTGTTCTGTGCCAATCGAGTGTGAGATTACTATTTTTTCCTGTGTTGTGCTAACAGTGGCCACAATGCTGTGATCTCCTCTCCAGGGTACAGTTCTGTGTAAATATAATAGAGATTCTGTGCTGTCAAGGCATCAGGATTTCCCTCTGCCAATTGTTAGTATTGTCCAGAGGCAAGGGTCAAACCAGCCCTCTTTGGTACCAGCTCTGTTGCAGGGGTTGTCAGTAAACTGTCTGAGAGACGACAGATTACCATCTACAGGATTCCAGTCTGGATTTTCTGTCAGGGTTTACTCCCTCACCCTTGGAGCTGAGTGAGGGTCAATGTTGTGGACTCTCCGGAAAGCTCCCTCCCAAATGTATACCAGTGTGTTGCTACCATGGAGCAGCACGGTGACACAGTGGTTCGCACTGCTGACTCACAGCGTCAGGGACCTGGGTTCAATTCCAGGCTTGGGTCACTGTCTGTGTGGAGTTTGGACCTTCTCCCCGTGTCTGTGTGGGTTTCCTCCGGATGCTCCACTTTCCTCTCACACTGCTAAAGGCGTGCTGGACTTTTAAAAACAGATTTCAGTGATTTTATGTGTGCACACTCTTTTTTATTTCAACCCATCCTCAGTCCAAATGGTAACATCTTTCCCTGAATCCTGTCTAATTTTATTCTTTATTTCCCTTCCTGACAGTGAACATAATCACAATTGTGACACTGACGAGCAGAAACTGTGGTCTGTCCAAATGTGTGACTCGTTACCTGGTGGCCATGTCAGCGGGGGATCTGCTGGTCGTTATCCTCGACCTGATATTCAGACACATTCCCATTCTTTATCCGGAACAGTTTGATTTCCTGCTGTCGCTCCCCGTGTGTAACATCCACGCCGTCCTGCTTTATGCAGCCACTGACTGTTCTGTCTGGTTCACCGTCACTTTCACCTTTGATCGATTTGTGGCCATTTGCTGCCCCAAGCTGAAGAGTAAATATTGCAGCGAGAAATCGGCGGCTGTGGTTCTGGGAACAGTGACGGTGCTGAGCTGTTTAAAGAACATTTCCTGGTATTTTATGTTATTAAATGGATATCGGCTGGGGAACGTCCCCTGGTTTTGTGAGGTCACAGTGGATGTTGTGGAATCTCCGGTCTGGGGAACAATCGAGTTCCTCCACAACATTCTAACCCCGACTGTCCCGTTCGTCCTGATTCTGCTGCTCAACGTTTTCACCGTCAGACACATTTTAATGAGCAGCAGAGCCCGCAGGAGACTCCGGGCTCACAACAGTGGGGAGAATCCCAGAGACCCTGAGATGGAGAGTCGCAGGAAATCCATCATTTTACTGTTTGTTATCTCAGCCAATTTCATCCTCTTATGGTCGACATTAATGGTTTATTCTATATGGAGTCGGATGTATGATTTGGGCTATGAGTCGGTATGGTTAGATTACTATGTTCTGGAATTTGGTTTCATGTTGCAACTCACAAGTTGTTGTACAAACACTGCCATTTATGCTGTGACACAGACTCACTTCAGGCAGCAGCTAATAAATCTGCTGAAAGCTCCCCTTACTGCAATTCTTCAACTCATTAGACCCTGAGAGGAAACTACAACTACAAGACCCCTGACTCTTTCTAATGGACTTTCAAATATAAATAACGAGCAGCCTCACAGAGACAGAGAGAGTGACAGATAAAGAGAGAGAGAGGGCAGTGAGAGCAAAACTGGGAGTGATAGAGAGACGGAGGTTGACAGAGAGAGGGAAGGGTACAAATACATGGAGCGTGACACAGTTTGAAAGAGTTTCTAACAGATACAGGGAGGAAACAGAGAGAGAGAAATAAAAAGGACAGAGACAGATAGGGACTCTCAGAGCGAGAAAAACAGGGATAGAGATTGGGGGAAATGGGGAGGGAGATGGACAGGGAATGAGAAAGGGAGACAGAGGGAGACAGATGGCAGAATGTAATGAGAGAGGGAGACTAAGACGGAAAGGGAGACAGAAAGAGAGGCAGAGAGAAACAGAGACAGAGACAGAGAGCGTCAGCGAATTTGAAAGTGAGACTGAAGGAGTACAATGGACACAGCAAGAGCAAAAGACAGAGCGAGGTAGAGAGAGAGAGAAAGACAGAGAAATAAGAAAAGGGCGACAGAGAAGGAGAGGGACAAGGAGAGTGAGACTGAGGGGGGAGGAGACACAGAGGAAGAGTGTAGAGAGCAGGTGAATGAGGGAGATGCAGAGAGACAGTAAGAGACACAGAGAAACATAGAACATAGAACATAGAACAGTACTGCACAGAACAGGGCCTTCGGCCCACGATGTTGTGCCGAGCTTTATCTGAAACCAAGATCAAGCTATCCCACTCCCTATCATCCTGGTGTGCTCCATGTGCCTATCCAATAACCGCTTAAATGTTTCTAAAGTGTCTGACTCCACTATCACTGCAGGCAGTCCATTCCACACCCCAACCACTCTCTGCGTAAAGAACCTACCTCTGATATCCATCCTGTATCTCCCACCACGAACCCTATAGTTATGCCCCCTTGTAATAGCTCCATCCACCCGAGGAAATAGTCTTTGAACGTTCACTCTATCTATCCCCTTCATCATTTTATACACCTCTATTAAGTCTCCCCTCAGCCTCCTCCGCTCCAGAGAGAACAGGCCTAGCTCCCTCAACCTTTCCTCACATGACCTACCCTCCAAACCAGGCAGCATCCTGGTAAATCTCCTCTGCACTCTTTCCAGCGCTTCCACATCCTTCTTATAGTGAGGTGACCAGAACTGCACACAAACAGGCAGATATATATATATATATATATATATATATATATATATATATACACACACAGAGAGAGAGAGATACAGAGAGGGATGCACAGAAAGACAGAAAGAGACAGAGAGAGAGACATACTTAATGACTTTAACGATAACCATCAGGTGGAGTTATTGGAATATGAGCTCCCTGATTGAGACAGTTAATGCTGTCCAATCCGGGAGCCCTGCAGACGTATATAATATGGTGTGTCTCGGTTACCGGAACTCAGGGTGTGTACACTCTGGGTGTGGATGTGATGGACTGGTGGTTTTATCACTACACTATTAATACAGAAACTCAGCTAAAGTTCTGTGCACCCGGGTTCGAATCCCGTCACAGCAGATGGTGGAATTTGAATAAATATATCTGGAATTCAGAATCAGCTGGTGACCATAAAACCAGTGTCGATTTTCGGAAAAACCCATCTGGTTCACCAATGTCCCAGGGAAGGAAATCTGTCGTCCTTATGTGGTCAGGACTAAATGTGACTCAAAGTGGTTGACACTTAATTGCCCTCTGAACATGGGCAACTAGGGATGGGCAATAAATGCTGGCCGGCCAGTGACACCCAAGTCCCAAGAGTGAACACAAATACTTTGTGCTGGGAAATTTTAAACAAACGGTAAACAGTTTCTCACAGCTGGATAAATACCCAATCCCTCTGATCGAGCACCTAAACTCAAAGCTGGCAGGAGGATTCTTGTTTCCATTTATGAACTTATTCACGTGCACTTATACTGACAGCTAGATGAGGTTTCCCAGCGATATTCAACAATTCATACTCAGAGGAAGTTTAACATTTATAAAGTGTCAAATGTAGGCTTACATTAACACTGCAATGAAGTTAATGTGAAAATCGCCTAGTCGCCACTCACTGGTGCCTGTTCGGGTCACACTGAGGGAGAATTTAGCATGGACACTGCACCTACCCAGCACGTCTTTCAGACAGTGGGAGGAAACCAGAGAAACCAGAGTAAACCCACGCAGATACGGAGAGAATGTGCAGACTCCGCACAGACAATGACCCAAGCCAGGAATTGAACCCAGGTCTCTGCCGTTATGAGGCAGCAGCGCTAACCACTGTGACACCTCGTCTACGGTGATCGTTTGGGCAAAGAAATTCCAGAAGGACCTGCATGGCGGTGCAGCCCAGGAGGCCGAGTCGTTCAGGTCGGTGCCTTGAGTTGGCTGCGATTAACAGACACTTGTCATATTCCCAATGGAAGAGACGGTAATCATGAACTTTCTCAAAACGCTCCCAGTGGCAGCCAATAAGATTCGGCTGTGGACGTAAGATTCCCCATTCCTGAATGAATTGAAGCAGCGAGTGCTGATGGGGGAATCCAAATGGCCATTACAGCCTGAATTGCACCCATATTGGAGTGGCAGACAGCAGCTGACTGTGGAAGATGGCACACGCCTTTGGGGTTCAAGAGTGTCATCCTGAGCCAGGGTCACCATCCCATGGTGAACTTTACCATGGCCACCCAGGAGTGGCAAACTGAAGATCCTCCAAGTTGCCCTGTCTGGTGGCCAGGTATGGGGACGGATATTTGCCCGTGGGTCAGTGTTGGCAATATCAACAAGGGCAGAAGTACCACCAACTCTTCACACGTGGGAATGGCCAGGACATCCGTAGACGTGGCTGCACACGGAGAGTGCCGGTCCGTTCATGGGGTCTATGTTCCTGATAATGGTAGATGCTGATTCAAAATGGATGGCCGTACACAGGGTGAGTTACTCAAACACAAGGACAAGAGTGGAGAAACTTCACACCTCTTTCATGACACCAGGGATCCCGCAGGTGTTTGTTTCTGAAAATGGACCACCCTTCATCAGCCAGGAATTTGTGCATTCGATGAAGTTGGACAGAATCTGACACGTTAGGGCAGTGTCATATTACCCATCATCCAATGGCCTGGCAGAAAGAGCGGCCCAAACAGTAAAAGCAGGTTCAAAATACCATCCCTCAGTCTCTTTGGACACCAAACCATCCAGATTTCATCTTCAATTACAGAATGACAACCTCCAACCCTCCCCCCGACCTCCCCTCTTCAACAACTGGAATAGCCCCAGCAGAGTTGTTGATGGGAAGTTCACTCCGCCCAATGTTAAGTCTGACCTTCTGAGGGCGGGAGCTAACACCCAGTGCCGTTCCCACCAGCCGGGAGAGGCACCTAAAGGCAGGAGATAGGTTATTGGTAAAGAATCATGGCAATGGATCCACGTGGTTATGAGGCACGGTCGAGTCTGGAACAGGGCCAGTTTCCTATCAAGTCCGCTTGGGAGATACCATCCTATGGGAATGCTTCAATCATCTACAAGCCATGAAGCCCCAGGCCGTGCAGGAAAAATCAATTCCCAGCAGACCGGGAGCATTGGAAAGAATTCCAGGCTCTCCGGTTCCTGTTCCCCATCTCCGCCAGTGGGAACCTCGGAGTCTGAAATGGACACAGTGGGTTTAGCCTCTCGATCACATTGTCACCCGATAAAGGGAACTCGGGCCACACGCTCATGGTGGAAGAGGCGAGCTCCGGTCTGCTGAACCCCACTCACTTCCGAGGCTGAGCAGCAGGAACCGGACCCAGCATTGAAACTCCAAAAAAGGCTTCCAAGGTGGTCAGCCCTCGGCGGTTACTCAGACCGAGAGGGGGAGGGGGTGCAGTGACTTCAATCAGGTTCATGAGTTGGACACGGGCAAATATAATCTACCAAACTGAGGCCTGTGAAATGTGCCCACTCAGGGAGCTCCACAGAGTGCAAGCTGCAGAGAGTGAAGCACTGAGAGCTGGGGTAAGTGTGGGAGTTTAGGGAAGTGGGTGGAGAGGTATTGCTGTGTCTTGTGTCCCTTACTGCCCGGTCCCTTACGGCCAGGTCCAGTGTGGGGAGGTGTCCCCCAGACATTACTGTTCAGAAAGTGACGTGAGCAGATGTGTTTATTGAGACTTTCAGAAGACTTTCGACAAGGTCTCACATCGCAGACTGCCATGCAAAGTGAAACCACATGGGATTGCAGGGAATGTTTTGAGACGGATAGAAAGCTGGTTCACTGATAGAAAGCAAAGAGTTGGCGATAAATGGGCCTTTTTCTGATTAGCAGTCAGTGTCTAGTGGGGTTCTGCAGGAATCTGTGCACGGACCTCAACTGCTCACATTATATATTAATTATTCTGAAAATGGAACTAAATGTATCATCTCCAAATTTGCAGATGATAAAAGGTGTGTGAGGGTGAGCTATGAGAAACATGCAGACATGCTTCAGTGTGATTTGAACAGGCTCAATGTGTGGGCACGTGCAAAGCAGTTGCAGTAAATGTGAGGTTTTCCAATTTAGCATCAATAATAGGAAGGCAGATTATTATTTGAATGGGTGTAAATTGAGAGAGGTGGATACTCAGCGAGACCTTGGTGTCCGTATGCATCAGTAAGTGAAAGTCAGCGCGCATGTACAACCGGCAGTAAAGAAGACAACTGTAATGCTGGCCTTCATAGGGATAAGATTGGAGTACATAGAACATAGAACATAGAACATTACAGCGCAGAACAGGCCCTTCGGCCCACGATGTTGCACCGACCAGTTAAAAAAAAAACGGTGACCCTCCAACCTAAACCAATTTCTTTTCGTCCATGAACCTATCTACGGATCTCTTAAACGCCCCCAAACTAGGCGCATTTACAACTGATGCTGGCAGGGCATTCCAATCCCTCACCACCCTCTGGGTAAAGAACCTACCCCTGACATCGGTTCTATAACTACCCCCCCTCAATTTAAAGCCATGCCCCCTCGTGCTGGATTTCTCCATCAGAGGAAAAAGGCTATCACTATCCACCCTATCTAAACCTCTAATCATCTTATATGTTTCAATAAGATCCCCTCTTAGCCGCCGCCTTTCCAGCGAAAACAATCCCAAATCCCTCAGCCTCTCCTCATAGGAAGAGAGATGTGTCACTGCAGTTGTACAGGGCATTGCTGAGGCCACACTTCGAGTATTGTGTGCAGTTTTGGTGTCCTTATCTGAGGAAGGATATCCTCGCTATCGAGGGAGTACAGCGAATGTTTACCAGGCTGATTCCTGGGATGGCAAGTCTGTGATACGAAGAGAGACTAAGTCGGTTAGGGCTTTATTCATTGGAGTTCATTAGAGTGAATCATATAATATTGGAACAGGTTTAGACAGTGTAGATTCAGAAAGAATGTTCCTGATGCTCAGGGGGTTGAGGACTAGGGTTCATGGTTTGAGGATAAACATCAACCTTTTAGAACAGAGGTGAGGAGAAATTTCTCCACTCTGATGATCTATGGACTTCGCTACCACAGAAAGTAGCTGAGGCCAAAACCTTTCGTGATTTCAGGAAGAAATTATATTTTGCTCTTGGGGCTAAAGTGATCACGGGATATGGGAGCAAGGGATGGTCAGGATATTGAAGTTGATGATGATCCATGATCAAACTGGATGTCGGAGCTGGGTCGAAAGGCCGAATGGCCTGCTCCTGCTGTTCCTATATTTCAATGTTTCTATGATTGTGAAGCTGAGGTGAGTCTGTACACAGTGTGAATCTGAACATGATCCGAGTCCGAACCTTGTGTGAATCTGAACAGCGTCTCTGTCTGAACCTGGGTGGGTCTGAACCTGGTGCGGGGCCTCTCGACATGATTGCCAGTATTCCACTTGCCTTCCTAACTGCCGATTCAACCTGCACGTTAACCTTTAGAGAATCTTGAACAAGGCCTCCCAAATTCCTTGGTGCATCTGATTTCCGAAGCATATCCCCATTTAGAAAATAGTCTCTGCCTCCATTCCTCCTTCCAAAGTGCATAACCTCACACTTTTCCTCATTGTATTCCATCTGCCCCCTCTTTATCCACTGTCCTAACCTGTTCAAGTCCTTCTGCAGCCCTCCTCCTCCCCCTCGCCCACTTCCGCAATACTCCCTGTCCCTCTGCATATCGTTGTATCCTCACCAAACTTAGCAACAGTGCCTTCATTTCGTTTTTCCAAATTATTAATGTATATTGTGAAAAGTTGTGGTCCCAGCACCGACCCCCGAGGCGCACCACTTGTCACCGGCTGCCATCCTGAAAGAAGATCCCTTCATCCCCACTCTCTGCCTTCTGCCAGTCAGACAATCCTCTATCCATGCCAGGATCTTACCCTCAACACCATTGGCACTTAACTTATATAACAGTATCCTATGCTGCGCCTTATCAAAGAAAGATCACCACCAATGCCACCACAATTTCCTCAGCTATGTCTTTAAGAAACCTGGGGTGTACTCCATCCGGTCCAGGTGATTTATCCACCCACAGACCTTTCAGTTTCCCCAGAACCTTCTCCTGAGTGATGGCCACTACACCCACCTGTGTCCCCCGACTCTCCTGGAGCTCTGGCATCCCACTGGTGTCTTCAACCGTGAAGACTGATGCAAACTATTCAGTTCCTCTGCCATTTCTTTGTTTCCTATTATTCCTTCTCCAGCCTCATTTTTCAGTGATCCAATGGGTATTTTTGCCTCTCTCTTAACTTATATTGGAAAACCTTCTCCTCTCCTCTTTTATAATACAAGCTCGCTTACACTCATATTTCATCTTCTCCCCTCTTATTGCTTTTTTAAGTTGTCCTCTGCTCGCTTCCCAATCTTCTGCCTTCCCACTAATCCTTGCCACTAAGGATGCTTTCCCTTTTGTGTTTTTGCTGTCCTTGGCTTCCCCGTCAGCCATGGATTCCTCGTCCTCCCTGTGGCATGTTTCCTCCTCCTTGGGATGAATTCCTGTTGTGCCTCCCAAATAACCCTCAAGAACTCCTGCCATTGCTGTTCCACTGTCTCCCCTGCTCGGCTCCCTTTCCAATCAACTCTGGCCAGCTCCACCTTCATGTCCTTGTAGTTATCTTTATTTAATTCAAATACCTTTACATCTGATTCCAGGTTCTTCCTCTCAAACTGCAGGGTAAATTCTATCATATTGTGGTCACTCCTCCCTAAGGGTTCCTTCACCTTAAGTTCCCTAATCAAGTCTGCCTCATTACACATCGCCAAATCCAGAATTGCCTGTTCCGTAGTAGGCTCTGTCACAAGCTGCTCCAAAAACCATCTCTTAGACATTCCACAAATTCCTTTTCTTGGGATCCACGACCTACCTGGTTTTCCCAGTCCACCTTAGAATCTTTGAAACCTCCATATTGAAGTCTCCCATGATTATTGTAACATTGCCTTTTGTATCTCCTGATGTATTTTCTGCCCCTCATTCTCTCACTATCCTCATCCCTACCCTCAGACTGTACTTTACCCTTTACCTCCGCCAATCAGACACGATGTTTACATTTGAAGGCCAGTTTCCAATGTTCAAAGTCTCTCTATTTTTCCCTTGCCTCCTTTTTCCCTTTTGCCTGTAATTCAGATTGATTCAATTATTTTGCTTGCTGTTCCTCCCTTTCCTTTTCTTTTCCCTGTAATTCAAATAGTTTTAATTATTTTTTATATTGAGTCACTTTCATTTGTAACTGAATTTCCAACGATTCTGACTGAGCTTCTGACAATCCCAAATGTTGTGTTATCTCCACAATTATCTCTCCTTTCTGTACTCTGTCAGGCAATGTCAACTGCAATGCGTTTCCAATTCCAAAAGCTTTGCTTTAGTCACTATCTGTCAGGTAACTTGCGTGACTTCCTCCACCCGCAGAAACCTCTGAGCCTCTGAAAGAGACATTAATCCAAACCACACTCCCTATTTAAACTGGAATACAACACCTGAAAAGAAAACACAAATCTGCTCACCGCTCACTGTCTGAGTTCACTAATCCCAAATCAATCCAGAAATACAGGTTTCAATCCCGGAGCCCCCAGTTGTTCTCAGTCAGGTTGGATACTCCCAGTTGTTCCATGAAGCTCGAGTGACCTGTAACTCTTTACCTTGAATCTGGCTAGAAGGAGCACGAGAGGTTTCACTTCAGGTGTGAGTGAACTGACCCACGAGGAACTCTTATTCAATACAAAGTTTAATTAAGAATATTGTTGACATGTATAGTGAGACCATGAGCAAAAACTTTTAACAATTACAAACAAGAAAAACAACAACCACGATAATGTACAACTCTGAAGGAAATATCTCTAGTGTGTTCCAACCAATGCCAACATCCAATCCACAAAACCCTCCAAATCACCACAATACAGCAGAGGTTAATGCCGAATTATTACACGTGTCCAGCCTCCTGGGCTGAATGCTCAAAATCCCTTGAGAAACTCAGCAGAGGTTGTAGTCGAGTCTGTTTCACAAAACACAGCCTTTTCAAAAGAGAAGGACAGGGAGAGGGAGAGAGATTGCTTCTGAGCTTGCTGCTAAACTGCTTCCCAAAACAAAACTAAAAGATCAAAAGAAAACCACCACCTGACTGCCACAGCTGATCTACACCTCCATGGAAGCTGCACGATTTAAACAAAATTGCTTAAAGGTCCACTCACATGACAACATTAACACTCTCACTCTCAACTCAGCACTCCCCATTACCCCAACACTCTCTCTCTCACACCAACACTATCCTGTCACTTCAACACACTCCCTCACCTCAACACCCCCCCCCCGCTCACCTCAATACTCCCCTTCCCCTCTCTACACAATCTCTATCACACAGACATTACACCCTTTCTCCTCAACACTATCCGTCTCGCTTCTAAGTTCTCCCTCTCACATTTACATTGTCCCATAGAGGGTTAACATCAATTCCTCTCACCAGAACACGCGCTCTCAATTCAACACTCCCCCAATCAACACAACTCTCCCCCTCTCACCTTAACATGTTCCCCCAATCACATCAATCCTCCCGCTCACCTCTACATTACCCCACGCACCACAACACTACCCATCTCATCTCGACGCTCCTCACCTCAAGATCCCCAAGATATGAATTTCCCGTCCCACACCGCATGGGAGTCGGAGCAGATGGGCACAGACCGTGTCAAGATCCAATTACCTCTGGTGGGATTATCCGAATTTGGGGAGAGCGCGGGGCCAAATCCTACACTCTGTTTCACATCAACATTCTCCCTCTCTCATACCAGCTCTCTGTTCCCATCTCAGCACTCTGTCTCGCCTCAGCTCCCGCCATCTCATTTTAACTTTCCCCCTCACCTCAACAAACTCCCCCTCATCTCAATACACCGCCTCTCAACTCATCACTCTCCCCCTCACTTCCATAATAAACTTTCACTCCACACACAGCCCCCCACTCCACACAACTCAAACATCCGCCAGTTGTCCTTGCCCTGGGTGTGTTTGCTGGGGAAATTGCAGATGGAGTTTTATCTTGTGTTTCCCCGATGCTACACCTGTCCCTGCAGATGCAGAAATAACCTGATTCTTATTGGAACCAGGTATTTAGGAACAGCAGTGACCGCACTCTCCTTTCACAACCTGCACAGATACATTACTGAATTGCTCTGATTGTCAATACACATCCAGGTGCATGGCTAACCTCATCCCTACTGCCTTTACCTTCCAGGTGTATCACCAACTTCATTCTTATTACCAACTGAAACAGATACATCACTGACCTCACTCTTATTGTCGCTACTGATTCCCTGCGACCCCCCACGTTACAAAACGAATAAAGGCAACACAGCAGCAGCGTCACACAAACTGTCTCAAAAACCTTCAGCTCCTTCAATCATTCTGATCCTGGGCTGATCTCAACAACATAAAGTTTGAATGCAGAATGTAAGTTTGTTCCTCCACGAATACACTTGGATTAAATAATTGCGGAACAGAGCATCTATTTCAGGTCAAGCAGAGGTGGCAGTGTGGGAGCATGGTGCTAAATATCAGAATTATCTGTATCAATATCTGACTGCTCAGAAACCGGAATTAAAATAAATATATTCACTGCATGTGAAACATGTATAAAATGATATGCATTACAAAGTTACTGCTGGTGTTCAGTGACTGGAACTAATGTTATTCACCTTGAGATCTCTATAAATGTACCTCTTCTGTTCTGTACAGTCAGTTGGAGAAACGGATTTCGAAATGTTTTTCAATTAGATTGTATAAGATCTCCACATGCATTTTCACAAATTCCCTCAATAAATCCCCAGCTGAATTTAACAAGGCAATCCCCACCAATTGAATTCTGGTTTTCACTCTGCGTGAGATGTCAGCACCACCGGGAATGTCACCCCGCTTGGTTAACGCTGACACACAGACTCACTGTTACTGGGAGATATTGCAAAGTGTTCTTGTGTTGGATCGGGTCATCTCACTGTCCCAATACTGCAAACAATCACAATATGGAACGGGTTCTCACTTCTACACGGGACAATTATTCCCCATTTGGCATTGATTGCAATCAGTTGATCAATCTGATTTACTTAACTGGGGCAGTTTTCACCTGGCCTTCATCAATCGAGAGATTGAGTTTAGGAGTCCGGGGATAATGATGCAGCTATATAAGACCCTCGTCAGACCCCACTTGGAGTACTGTGCTCAGTTCTGGTCGCCTCATTACAGGAGGGACGTGGAAATTATTGAAAGGGTGCAGAGAAGATTTACAAGGATGTTGCCTGGATTGGTTGGCATGCCTCATGAGGATATGTTGAGAGAGCTCGGTCTTTTCTCCTTGGAGAGATGAAGGATGAGAGGTGACCTGATAGAGGTATAAAAGATGTTGAGTGGTATAGATCAGGTGGACTCACAGAGGCTTTTTCCCAGGGCTGAAATGGCTGCTACGAGAGGACACAGGTTAAAGGTGCTGGGGAATAGCTACAGAGGAGATGTGAGGGGTAGGTTTTGCACTCAGAGGGTGGTGGGTGAGTGGAATCGGCTGCCGCCAGTGGTGGTGGAGGCAAACTCGATGGTGTCTTTTAAGAGACTCCTGGATGAGTACATGGGACTTAATAGGATTGAGGGTTCTTGGTAAGCCTGTATATAAGCCGAGGTAGGTAGGGACATGACCGGCGCAACTTGTGGGCCGAAGGGCCTGTTTGTGCTGTAGCTTTTCTATGTTCTTTACAACAGAAAATGTTTGCAATTCATTCATTCGAATTCCCAAGTGTCTGAACTGTATTTAGGAAAGATCTGAAGGAGTATTTCACAAAACTATAACAACAAATTAACAGAAGACAGTTATTATGAAAGCACGTGTGGAAAATATCATTATCAGTGAGGCTGCCCTGGGATTACTTCATGGACAGTGATGGAAACGTGTTTGATACAGAAGATACACGTCCCTTTTATCAGCCTGTTTGAATTGGCAGTGCAGCAAGACCATACACTTTACCCAGTGCTGTCCCTATTCTTGGAAATGTTCAATGGAAGCACAATTTACAGGAACCCAATGGCAAATACAGAAACATGGTTCAGAATGGGGTTCGACACAGAGTAAACACCCTTTGCAGTCAACTATTCAATGGGACACTGCAGAGTGAGCTTTGCTCTGTCTGCAATCCCGTGTGTAACTGTTCTGGGAGGGTTTCAGAGGTCAGTATCAAGAGGAGATGTATCTGTATTGAACTTTTCTTTACCCATACATGGGATTTTTTTCTGGCAATATACAGGGAGAGCAGAACTATATGTATCTCTGTGTCCACCTGCGCTCGAGTTCCTGATAGGACAGTGTGGAGAGATTTTCTGTGGACCTTACCCTGTGCTGCTCTTGCTCAGGTCTTTAGTGTTTGGACAGTCTATGCAGACATTTTTTGTGCATCTCACCCTTGCTACCCCTTCACTGGAGTTCTTGGTGAAACAGTGTGATGGGAGGTTTCTGGAAATCTCAGCCTGAGCTGCATCTGAACTCTCACTAGTTGCATCTGTCTTTGGAGAGTTTGATGGGGACATTATAGAGGGAGATTTATTCTACATTTAACGACGTACTGTCCCTATCCTGGGTATCCTGGGAGTGCTTGATGAGGACACTGGAGAGAGAGGTTTATTATGTATCTACCCCCCCACCCCGGCCAATGCTGTAGCCGTTCTGGGTGGTGCAGAGGGAATTTTACCGTGTGAATGTTTGATGGGCACAGTCTTAAATTTACTCTGTGTCTATCCCCATGCTGTACACGTCCTGGGAGTGTTTGATGGGGACATTGATGAGGGAAATTTACTCTGTATCTAACCCCGTCCAGTACCTGTCCTGTACGTTGCCCGTCTCCCAAGTTAGCATGGCTAATCCAACTAACTCCCACATCTTTGGAGTGTGGGAGGAAATGAGAGCACACAGAGGATTCCCACGCAGACAGGGGAGAACGTGCGCACTCCACACAGAGAGTGACCCGAGGCTGGATTCAAACCCGGGTCTTTGGCGCCATGAGGCAGCAGCGCCAACCAGTGTGTTACAGAACCTCACCCACACCACAAAATTCCCTTCTCACCTCCACACTCCCACTGTCACCTCCACACTCCCACTGTCACCTCAACACTCCCCCTCTCGCCTCCACGCTCCCCCCCGCTCGCCTCCGCGCTCCCCCCCGCTCGCCTCCGCGCTCCCCCCCTCTCGCCTCCGCGCTCCCCCCCTCTCGCCTCAGCGCTCCCCCCTCTCGCCGCAGCGCTCCCCCCCTCTCCCCCTCTCGCCTCAACGCTCTCCCCCTCTCGCCACAACGCTCTCCCCCTCTCGCCTCAGCGCTCCCCCCCTCTCGCCTCCGCGCTCCCCCCCCTCTCGCCTCAGCGCTCCCCCCCTCTCGCCTCAGCGCTCTCCCCCTCTCGCCTCAACGCTCTCCCCCTCTCGCCTCAACGCTCTCCCCCTCTCGCCTCAACGCTTTCCCCCTCTCGCCTCAACGCTCTCCCCCTCTCGCCTCAGCGCTCTCCCCCTCTCGCCTCAGCGCTCTCCCCCTCTCGCCTCAGCGCTCCCCCCTCTCGCCTCAGCGCTCCCCCCCTCTCGCCTCAGCGCTCCCCCCCTCTCGCCTCAGCGCTCCCCCCTCTCGCCTCAGCGCTCCCCCCTCTCGCCTCAGCGCTCCCCCCCTCTCGCCTCAGCGCTCCCCCCCCTCTCGCCTCAACGCTCTCCCCCTCTCGCCTCAACGCTCTCCCCCTCTCGCCTCAGCGCTCCCCCCCTCTCGCCTCAGCGCTCCCCCCTCTCGCCTCAACGCTCTCCCCCTCTCGCCTCAACGCTCTCCCCCTCTCGCCTCAACGCTCTCCCCCTCTCGCCTCAACGCTCTCCCCCTCTCGCCTCAACGCTCTCCCACTCTCGCCTCAACGCTCTCCCCCTCTCGCCTCAACGCTCTCCCCCTCTCGCCTCAACGCTCTCCCCCTCTCGTCTCAACGCTCTCCACCTCTCGCCTCAACGCTCTCCCCCTCTCGCCTCAACGCTCCCCCCCTCTCGCCTCAACGCTCCCACCCTCTCGCCTCAACGCTCTCCACCTCTCGCCTCAACGCTCTCCCCCTCTCGCCTCAACGCTCTCCCCCTCTCGCCTCAACGCTCTCCCCCTCTCGCCTCAACGCTCTCCCCCTCTCGCCTCAACACTCTCCCCCTCTCGCCTCAACACTCTCCCCCTCTCGCCTCAACGCTCTCCCCCTCTCGCCTCAACGCTCTCCACCTCTCGCCTCAACGCTCTCCACCTCTCGCCTCAACACTCTCCCCCTCTCGCCTCAACGCTCTCTCCCTCTCGCCTCAACGCTCTTCGCCTCAACGCTCTCCCCCTCTCGCCTCAACGCTCTCCACCTCTCGCCTCAACGCTCTTCGCCTCAACGCTCTCCCCCTCTCGCCTCAACGCTCTCCACCTCTCGCCTCAACGCTCCCCCCTCTCGCCTCAACGCTCCCCCCCTCTCGCCTCAACGCTCTCCCCCCTCTCGCCTCAACACTCCCCCCCTCTCGCCTCAACGCTCTCCACCTCTCGCCTCAACGCTCTCCCCCTCTCGCCTCAACGCTCTCCCCCTCTCGCCTCAACGCTCTCCCCCTCTCGCCTCAACGCTCTCCCCCTCTCGCCTCAACACTCTCCCCCTCTCGCCTCAACACTCTCCCCCTCTCGCCTCAACGCTCTCCACCTCTCGCCTCAACGCTCTCCACCTCTCGCCTCAACACTCTCCCCCTCTCGCCTCAACGCTCTCCCCCCTCTCGCCTCAACACTCTCCCCCTCTCGCCTCAACGTCCACCCCTCTCGCCTCAACACTCCCCCCCTCTCGCCTCAACGCTCTCCCCGTCTCGCCTCAACGCTCTCCCCCTCTCGCCTCAACGCTCTCCCCCTCTCGCCTCAACACTCTCACCCTCTCGCCTCAACACTCTCCCCCTCTCGTCTCAACGCTCCCCCCCTCTCACCTGTCCACACTGTCTATCTCACCCTCTGCTATACCTGCACTGGAGATTCGTGTTTGGACAGTGTAGAGGGAGACAGTTTGTGTATCTGGGCCTGTGCTGCATCTACAATGAGGGTATTTGATGGGAGTGTAGAGGCAGCTTATCCTTGTAAATGTCTGATGGGCGCAAGCTGACGGATATCGAGCCTGAAGGTTGCCTGACTAAGTTGAACCTTCACTTTAGCAGCCATGAGACCGCCTGGTCACACAGTTAAGATGGGGTGGGAGTGACACTGGACCTCTGTAGCTGACATTGGAGTGTTTGATGGGATGTTGCAGATGATGTTTGCTCCGTGTTTAAGGGCTGTCACCGTTCCCTCCGCACTCTGGCTGGCAGCGTGAGGGGACAGACTGACTTCACACCTAATCCCTGCAGTAAATATCCTGGGAGTGTTTGTTGGATCAGTGTGTATTGATATAACACCATGTTGTTCCCCTCTCATCTGAAAGCTCCCTCCTCACATCAACACACTCCCTCTCACCTCAGTAACCGCCTCTCACCTCAACTCCCACCGTCCACAGCAACACCCCTCACCTCAACACTGAACCTCTCACCTCAAAATTCCCCTTCACCTCAACACTCTCTCTCTCACCCCACTCACATCAAAAATAGGATTGACCTTGTGAGTTCCTTCAATCTTTCTGATTCTCGGCTGCCATCAACAGCATAACGTTTCACTGTGCACCGTCCGTCTGTTCCTCCAGAACAAAGAACAATAAAGCACAGGAACAGGCCCTTCGGCCCTCCAAGCCCGTGCCACTCCCTGGTCCAAACTAGACCATTCTTTTGTATCCCTCCATTCCCACTCCGTTCATGTGGCTGTCTAGATAAGTCTTCAACGTTCCCAGTGTGTCCGCCTTCACCACCTTGCCTGGCAGCGCATTAGAGGCCCCCAGCACCCTCTGTGTAAAATATGTCCTTCTGATATCTGTGTTAAACCTCCCCCCCCTTCACATTGAACCTATGACCCCTCGTGAACATCACCACCGACCTGGGGAAAAGCTTCCCACCGTTCACCCTATCTATGCCTTTCATAATTTTATACACCTCTATTAAGTCTCCCCTCATCCTCCGTCTTTCCAGGGAGAACAACCCCAGTTTACCCAATCTCTCCTCATAACTAAGCCCCTCCATACCAGGCAACATCCTGGTAAACCTCCTCTGTACTCTCTCCAAAGCCTCCAGTAGTGTGGCGACCAGAATTGGACACAGTAATCCAAATGCGGCCGAACCAACGTTCTATACATCTGCAACATCAGACCCCAACTTTTATACTCTATGCCCCGTCCTATAAAGGCAAGCATGCCATGTGCCTTCTTCACCACCTTCTCCACCTGTGACGTCACCTTCAAGGATCTGTGGACTTGCACACCCAGGTCCCTCTGCGTGTCTACACCCTTTATGGTTCTGCCATTTATGTATAGCTCCTCCCTACATTATTTCTACCAAAATGCATCACTTCATATTTATCAGGATTGAACCCAATCTGCCATTTCTTTGCCCAAATTTCCAGCCTATCTATATCCTTCTGTAGCCTCTGACAATGCACCTCACTTTCTGCAAGTCCTGCCAATTTTGTGTCGTCCGCAAACTTACTGATCACCCCAGTTACACCTTCTTCCAGATCGTTTGCATAAATCACAAACAGCAGAGGTCCCAATACAGAGCCCTGCGGAACTCCACTAGTCACAGGCCTCCAGCCGGAAAAAGACCCTTCCACTACCACCCTCTGTCTTCTGTGACCAAGCCAGTTCTCCACCCATCTAGCCACCTCCCCCTTTATCCCATGAGATCCAACCTTTTTCACCAGCCTACCATGAGGGACTTTGTCAAACGCTTTACTAAAGTCCATATAGACGACATCCACGGCCCTTCCCTCGTCAACCATTCTGGTCACTTCTTCAAAAAACTCCACCAGGTTAGTGAGGCATGACCTCCCTCTCACAAAACCATGCTGACTATCGTTAATGAGTTTATTCCTTTCTAAATGCGCATACATCCTATCTCTAAGAATCTTCAACAACTTGCCCACCACGGACGTCAAGCTCACCGGCCTATAATTTCCCAGGTTATTCTTCCTACCCTTCTTAAATAACGGGACCACATTAGCTATCCTCCAATCCTCTGGGACCTCACCTGCGTCCAGTGACGAGACAAAGCTTTGCGTCAGAGGCCCAGCGATTTCATCTCTCGTCTCCCTGAGCAGCCTTGGATAGATTCCATCAGGCCCTGGGGATTTGGCAGTCTTTATATTCTCTAACAAACCTAACACTTCCTCCCTTGTAATGGAGATTTTCTCCAACGGTTCAACACTCCCCTCCGAGACACTCCCAGTCAACACATCCCTCTCCTTTGTGAATACCGACGCAAAGTATTCATTTAGGATCTCCCCTACTTCTTTGGGCTCCAAGCATAATTCCCCACTTTTGTCCCTGAGAGGTCCGATTTTTTCCCTGACAACCCGTTTGTTCCTAACGTATGAATAAAATGCCTTGGGATTCTCCTTAATCCTGTCTGCCAAGGACATTTCGTGACCCCTTTTTGCCCTTCGAATTCCCCATTTCAGTTCCTTGCTACTTTCTTTGTACTCCTCCAGAGCTCCCTCTGTTTTTAGCTGCCTGGACCTAACATATGCCTCTCTTTTCTTTTTGACCAGTCCCTCAATTTCCCTGGTTATCCACGGTTCTCGAATCCTATCCTTCTTTTTTACAGGCACATGCCTGTCCTGTAGCCCTAACAACTGTCCCTTAAAATACTCCCACATGCCAGATGTGGATTTACCCTCAAAGAGCCTCTCCCAATCAAGAGCTGCCAATTTCTGCCTAATCCCACGAAAGTTAGCCTTCCCCCAATACAACACCTTACCCTTGGGACACCACTCATCCTTTCCCATCACTATCCTAAAGCTAATAGAATTGTGGTCACGATTTGCTACATGTTCCCCTACCGAAACTTTGAAGACCTGACCGGGCTCATTCCCCAGTACTAGGTCCAGTATAGCCCCCTCTCTAGTCGGGCTATCTGCATATTGTTCCAAAGAACCCTCCTGTACGCATTTTACAAATTCCTCCCCATTTCAGAGTCCCAGCTCTCAGCGATTTCCACTCTATACCAGGGAAATTGAAGTCTCCCACTACAACAACCCTATTTTTCCTGCACCTATCCAGTATCTCCTGACATATCCGTTCTTCCACTTCCCTCGGGTTGTTAGGGGGCCTGTAGTATAGCCCCAACATAGTGACTGCGCCCTTCATGTTTCTAAGCTCCACCCAGAGTGACTCGTTACACGACCCCTCTGAATTGTCCTCCCTCTGCACCGCTGTAATATGCTCTCCAACTAATACTGCTACTCCCCCACCTCTTTTGGCCCCTCCTCTGTCTCGCCTAAAACACTTGTACCCCGGAATATTCAGCTGCCAGTCCTGTCCCTCTTTCAACCAAGTCTCTGTCACGGCAACCACATCCAAATCCCTCGTGAGCATTAAGGCCCTAAGTTCGTCTGTCTTACCTGCTACGCTCCTTGCATTGAAGTATAAGCACTCCAGACCTCCAGGCTCAGTGAGGTCGTCCTCCCCCAGAGTGCTCTTCTTCTTTGCCAGCTTTGTCCCAGTCCCAAGCTCGTCCCCAGCCTCTACACTTGTAGACCTAATATTTTGATCCCCACCCCCCTGCCATACTAGTTTAAACCCCCCCCGAACTGCACTAGCAAAACTCCCAGCCAGGATATTCGTGCCCTTTCAACATAGTTGTGACCCGTCCTTCTTGTACAGGTTCCATCCTCTCCTGAAAACTTCCCATTGATCTAGGAAAATGAAGACCTCCCTCCTGAACCAGTCCTTTAGCCAAGCATTCAATTGTACTAACTCCCTATTCTTAGCCTCACTGGCACCAGGCATCGGGAGCAGCCCGAAGATGGCCACCCTGGAGGCCCTACTTTTTAGTCCATTTCCCAACTCCCTGAATTGCTCTCGTAGGATCCCCCTGCTCTTCCTATCTACGTCATTTGCATCAATGTGTACAATGATATCCGTTTCTTTATCTTCCCTTTTTAAGATGCCTCCTATCCGCTCGGTGACATCCATTTCCCCAGCACCAGGTAGGCAGACTACCATCCTGGAGTCCCGTTCGCAACCACAGAATCGCCTGTCTGTGCCTCTAACCGACGCATCCCCCACCACTATTGCTCTCCTAACCCCTCTCTTTCCTTTCCAGGCCACAGAACCTGACTCTGTGCCAGTGACCTGGTCAGAAATACCCGAGTGTTAAATAATTTCTGAACAGGGCACGAATATCCTGAATAGGGGCGGCACGGTAGCACAGTGGGGGGCGGCATGGTAGCACAGTGGTTAGCACTGCTGCTTCACAGCTCCAGGGTTCGATTCCCGGCTCAGGTCACTGTCTGTGTGGAGTTTGCACATTCACTTCGTGTCTGCGTGGGTTTCCTCCGGGTGCTCCGGTTTCCTCCCACAGTCCAAAGATGTGCGGGTTAGGTTGATTGGCCATGCTAAAAATTGCCCTTAGTGTCCTGAGATGCGTAGGTTAGAGGGATTAGCGGTTAAAGATGTGGGGATATGGGGGTAGGGCCTGGGTGGGATTGTGGTCGGTGCAGACTCGATGGGCCGAATGGCCTCTTTCTGTACTGTAGGGTTTCTATGATTTCTATAGCATCTATTTCAGGTCAGGGAAAGGTAGCGGCGTTGAAGCATGATGCTAAATACCAGCATTAACTATACCAATGTCTGATTTCTCCATGTCCCGTGTTATATTGAATTGGATGAGAATTTAGGAGGCATGGTTAGTAAGTTTGGAGATGACATCAGAATTGGTGGCATAGTGGACAGTGAAGGTTATCTCCGATTGCAATCGGATCTTGATCAATTGGGCCAGCGGGTTGACAAATGGCAGATGAAGTTTAATTTAGATAAATGCAAGGTGATGCATTTTGGTTGATCGAATCAGGGCAGGATTTACTGAGTTAATGGTAGAGCGTTGGGGAGAGTTACAGAACAAAGAAATCGAGAGCGGGGGTGAGGGAAAAACAGACATTGACAGCAAAACAGAGGTGTGGGTTGAAGTGAGGAGGTGGGATGAGACACAGGTTCTGGGGGGTGTCCAGTGTGGGGTCAGTGCCCAGCTCCCTGTCTCTGGAGAAAAGCCTCAGTCACAGCCCTCTGGGATTCCCAATTTACAGAAATAAACAACTAAATAAACAAATAAATAAATGTTGGGAGGCTGATTTTAAAAAGTCTCCAAGGAATGGACACAGCTTGTTCCCAGTTTAAAGAGGGGAGTTTATCTCTTTCTGTGACTGAGATGTTGTCCATTCAGACTCGGAATATACGTGGCGTTCAGCGTCTGGGTGGGAGGATTACACCAGGCATGAAGCTGGGAGAATTAAATTTCTCCCCTTTGTCCCGTCCGGATATCGTCAAATTATTGCCCATGGGATCTGGCTGTGCATCAATAACCAGCTGCCTTTCCTGAACTCCAACTTGTAAACACGCAAATTTAAAATGGAACTGACTGTAAAACATGTGAGGGATGAGGGAGGGAAACGTTCCCAATTCCAGAGTCCTGACTGTGTTTTTAGAAGGGGTGGTGCCAGGGGCAGGGGCTCAGGACAGGGGATTACTATCACTGCCTCTGTCACTCCAGCTTTCCGGGCTGGAGAGAATTGTTGTGTTTCACTGGAGTGGAGCGAATCCTGCTCTTTGCCCCAAGGTTTAATGCAGCCTCTGTGACTAGGCCACAATTCAAGCCCGAAATGCAGCAGAAACAGATGGAGAGAGAGACAGACAGAGTGAGGGGAGAAATGAGGGGGACATAAAACAGCTGGATGTGGTGGGTTAAACTGAGGCGGTTAGTGGGAGCAGGGCTTCAATGAGGGATAGACTCTGCATTTTAATTCTGAGGGCCCGTTGGGGCGTGTCTCAGTCTCTTTGCCTCTGCCTCCATCTCTGCCTGTTGCAGTCTCTTTGTCTCATTCTCTCTCTCTCTCTGTCGCTGCCTGTAAACATTTACTCAATTGTAAAATCTTTGCAAACTAGATGCCTGTCAGTTTCGACATTACAATCATGCAGGAATTGAGAGAGAGAGCTCCACTATGAGAAAGGCTGCACTGAAATTTAAAATTCCCATTATTTTTGGGATCTTCGTATGCACAGGGTGAAAACTCCACACAGAGTGACCAAAGGTGGGAATGGAACGTGATTCACTGGCGCTGTGAGGCAGCAGTGCGAACCATGTGGCACCGTGCCCTTGAACGAAATGGCTTGCTCGGCCATTTGGGAGGACAGCTGAGAGTCAGCCACGTTGCTGTGGCTCTGGAATGACATGTAGACCAGACCAGGTAAGGACGGCAGATTTCCTTCTCTATGGACATTACTGAAGCAGGGGGAGGGTGAATGGGTGCAGAGAGAAATGGAGAGTGAGAGGGAGTGAGAGTGACAGGGAGAAAGAGGGAGACAGCGAGTTCCAGGCTCCCACCACCCTCTGTGTAAAACAACTTGCCTCGGACAACTCCTTTAAACCTTCCCCCTCCACCTTAAACCTATTCCCCCGAGTAATTCACTCTTCCACCCTGCGAAAAAGCTTCTGACTATCCACTCTGTCCATGCCCCTCATAATCTTGTAGACTTCTATCAGGTCTCCCCTCAACCTCCGTCGTTCCAGTGAGAACAAACCAAGTTTCTCCAACCTCTCCTCATAGCTAATGCCCTCCAGACCAGGCAACATTCAGAAAAAACTTTTCTGTACTCTCTCCAAAGCCTCCACATCCTTCTGTTAGTGTGGTGACCAGAATTGAACACTATATTCTACATGCGGCCTGACTAAGATTCTATAAATCTGCAACATGATTTGCCAATTTTTAAACTCAATGCCCCGGCCGATGAAGGCGACCATGCCGTATGCCTTCTTGACGACCTTCTCCACCTGCGTTGCCACACAGTGACCTGTGTACCTGTCAAATTCAACAATAAACTAAAATGTAAAAAAGACAAACAAATTCAACAACAACAAACCCAACATTGAAAACCACGAATAAATTCAACAACAACCCCAACATTGAAATCCCAAATGCCTTCTTGACTACCTTCTCCACCTGCGTTGCCACTTTCAGTGACCTGTGCACCTGTACACCCAGATCCCTCTGCCTTTCAATACTCTTAAGGGTTCTGCCATTTACTCTATATTTCCGATCTGTACTGGACCTTCCAAAATGCATTCCCTCACATTTGTCCGGATTAAACTCCATCTGCCACCTCTCTGCCCAAGTCTTCAACCAATCTATTGAAGATAGATCGCCCCCTGCAATCCCTCACCCGCATCCCCTCCCCGAGCCCCACCGCTTCCTCCACCTCTGCCCCACCCCCCCACGCCTGCAAACCCTCCCCCATGCAACCGCTGCCCCGCAACGCCTTATTCCCTCCCCTACAACCCTTCTTCCGCAACCCCTTTCCCCAACCCCCGCAAACCCTCCCCACTCCAACCACTCTCCTGCCACCCCTGCCCCGCAACCCCTCACCCCCTGCCCCTCACTCCCACAACTACTCACCCCATCCCCCCAACACCTCGCCCGCTTCTCCGCAACCCCTCACTCCACAACCTCTCCACCCGCAACCCCTCACCCCCTGCCCCTCACCCCCATCCCCCGCAACTACTCACCCCATCCCCCCCAACACCTCGCCCGCTTCTCCGCAACCCCTCACTCCACAACCTCTCCACCCGCAACCCCTCACTGCCTGCCCCTCACCCCCATCCCCCGCAACTACTCACCCCAACCTCTCTCCCCCGCCCCCTCAATACCAATTGAGTCTAATCAATGTACTTGGACTATCAGCGACCATACCTTGTGTATTGATGTGTTTGTCCAGAAGCTTCTTCAATCAGAGAGTCCCTGCCTCCAGCAGCCACTCAGGCAGCGAGGTCCAGATTTCCAACACAGTCTGCTCAACATTCTGTCCCCACATCCCCTCTGAAACACACTCACCTTTAACCTCTGCCCTTTGGTCAAACCCAGACCAAGATGGCACTGGGCATGCGCTCTCCCCACATTGCCCCTCACAAAGATGGCACTGAACATGCGCTCTCCCCACATTGCCCCTCACAAAGATGGCACTGAACATGCGCTCTCCCCACATTGCCCCTCACAAAGATGGCACTGAACATGCGCTCTCCCCACATTGCCCCTCACAAAGATGGCACTGAACATGCGCTCTCCTCACATTGCCCCTCACAAAGACGGCGGCGGTGCAGGCGCACAGCCCCGCTGTAAACATGGCGGCGGTGAACTCGGGGCAGAAACGGGGAACAATACTGGGCTCCCGCTGGGTACAAACGGGGAACCGGCGATTCCATTCTCTGAGTTTCCGCTGGACACAAACCTGGTTATGAATCCTCTCCGCCCACCCGCCGGATCCATCGCTCCCCCGAGCCGCCATTCCACTCACTGACATCATACCCATTGCCATCCCGCACACTGCGCATGCTCCACTCCCAGCCCCGCCCCTCATTCACTCCGATTGGTTGGAGGACCAGCCCCTCCCGCTCGGTCCTCCAGTCTCGCCCCCTTCTCCTCCTATTGGTCCGGAGCTGCCGTCAATCAGCCGGGCATTGTGACTGTGTGAGATGGTGGGCGGGGCCACAGCACCAGGTTAAAGGTCAACAGGTCTATTTGGCAGCACAAGACACGAGCTTTCGGAGCACTGCTCCTTGATCAGGGGAGTGGGAGATGTGTTCACAAACAGGGCCGACAGAGACACTCACTCAATTTACACAATAATGGTTGGAATGTGAGTCTTCGGGGAAGCGTTCTCCAAGGCTGCCTTCACCACACACGACAGCGCAGAGTCACTGCGCAGAGACTGATAGTCAAGTTCCACACACATGAGGACGGCCCCAACCGCCATCTTGGGTTCATGTCACACTATCTGGATGATCTGGATGAGGAAGTGGAGGGATGGGTTGGTAAGTTTGCCGACGACACGAAGGTTGGTGGGGTTGTGGATAGTCTGGAGGGATGTCAGAAGTTACAGAGGGACATAGATAGGATGCAAGACTGGGCGGACAAGTGGCAGATGGACTTCAACCCAGATAAATGCGTCGTGGTCCATTTTAGCAGGTCGAATGGGATGAAGGAGTACAATATT
The DNA here is from genome assembly GCF_964213995.1 of Mustelus asterias. Classification (NCBI taxonomy): domain Eukaryota; kingdom Metazoa; phylum Chordata; class Chondrichthyes; order Carcharhiniformes; family Triakidae; genus Mustelus; species Mustelus asterias. Next base: position 180,918 of record NW_027590464.1, read on the forward strand.
AAGGGAAAGACTCTTAGTACTGTAGAGGATCAGAAGGACCTTGGGGTCCGGGTCCATAGGACTCTAAAATTGGCCCTGCAGGTGGAGGAGGTGGTTAAGAAGGCGTATGGTGTGCTGGCCTTTATCAATCGAGGGATTGAGTTCAGGAGTCCGGGGATAATGATGCAGCTATATAAGAACCTCGTCAGACCCCACTTGGAGTACTGTGCTCAGTTCTGGTCGCCTCATTACACGAAGGATGTGGAAAAGATTGAAAGGGTGCAGAGGAGATTTACAAGGATGTTGCCTGGATTGAGTGGCATGCCTTATGAGGATAGGCTGAGGGAGCTCGGTCTTTTCTCCTTGGAGAGACGTAGGATGAGAGAAGACCTAATAGAGGTATATAAGATGTTGAGAGGCTTTTTCCCAGGGTGGAAATGGCTGCTATGAGAGGACACAGGTTTAAGTTGCTGGGGGGGGGGGGGGGTAGGTACTGGGGAAATGTTAGGGGGAAGTTTTTCACACAGAGGGTGGTGGGTGAGTGGAATCGGCTGCCGTCAGTGGTGATGGAGGCAAACTCAATAGGGTCTTTTAAGAGACTCCTGGTTGAGTCCATGGGACTTAATAGGATGGAGGGTTATAGGTAGGCCTAAAAGGTAGGGTTATGTTCGGCAAAACTTGTGGGGCCGAAGGGCCTGTTTTGTGCTGTAGTTTTCTTTGTTTCTATCTGTAACCCCCATGACTTGCCTGGCCTTGCAGAATCTCACTAACTGTCCTGTCTGGAGACAATACACATCTTTCACCGCTGCTCTACCCTCTCTCCACTCACATTGTCTGTACCTTTCAGACTTGCTTACCTGTAAAGACTCGCATTCCAACCGTTATAATGCACTGGCTAAAGCCAAACACAGTAAGAAGTTTAACAACACCAGGTTAAAGTCCAACAGGTTTATTTGGTAGCAAAAGCCACACAAGCTTTCGGAGCTCCAAGCCCCTTCTTCAGGTGAGTGGGAATTCTGTTCACAGACAGGGCAGATAAAGACACAGACTCAATTTACATGAATAATGGTTGGAATGCGAATACTTACAGCTAATCAAGTCTTTAAGATACAAAGAACGAGAGTGGAGAGAGCATTAAGACAGGCTAAAAAGATGTGTATTGTCTCCAGACAAGACCGCCAGTGAAACGTTGCAGGTCCAGGCAAGCTGTGGGGGTTACAAATAGTGTGACATGAACCCAATATCCCGGTTGAGACCGTCCTCGTGTGAGCGGAACTTGGCTATCGTTTTCTGCTCAGCGACTCTGCGCTGTCGTGTGTCGTGAAGGCCGCCTTGGAGAACGCTAACCTGAAGATCCAAGGCTGAATGCCCGTGACTGCTGAAGTGCATAAACATGAGGAGAGAAACAGTCAGTAACACAGGGTGCTGGGGGAGAGGGGTTACTGAATTACAGTGTGAGGGAGCTGCATTAACATCAGTACAGACACAGTCAGTAACACAGGGTGCTGGGGGAGAGGGGTTACTGAATTAGAGTGTGAGGGAGCTGCATTAACATCAGTACAGACACAGTCAGTAACACAGGGTGCTGGGGGGAGAGGGGTTACTGAGTGACAGTGTGAGGGAGCTGCATTAACATCAGTACAGACACAGTCAGTAACACAGGGTGCTGGGGGGAGAGGGGTTACTGAGTGACAGTGTGAGGGAGCTGCATTAACATCAGTACAGACACAGTCAGTAACACAGGGTGCTGGGGGGAGAGGGGTTACTGAATGACAGTGTGAGGGAGCTGCATTAACATCAGTGCAGATTCAGTCAGTAACACAGGGTGCTGGGGGAGAGGGGATACTGAGTGACAGTGTGAGGGAGCTGGTTTAACATCAGTGCCGATACAGTCAGTAACACAGGGTGCTGGGGGGAGAGGGGTTACTGAGTGACAATGTGTGGGAGCTGGATTAACATCATTAGAGACACAGTCAGTAACACAGGTGCTGGGGGAGAGGGGTGACTGGGTGACAGTGTGAGGGAGCTCTACTAACATCAGCAGAGATACAGTCAGTAACACAGGGTGCTGGGAAAAGGGGTTACTGAGTGACAGTGTGAGGGAGCTGGACTAACATCAGTACAGACACAGTCAGTAACACAGGGTGCTGGGGGAGAGGGGTTACTGAGTGACAGTGTGAAGGAGCTGGATTAACATTAGTACAGATACAGTTAGTAACACAGGGTGCTGGGGGAGAGGGGTTACAGAGTGCCAGTGTGAGGGAGCTGGATTAACATCAGTACAGATACAGTCAGGAACACAGGGTGCTGGCGGAGAGGGGTTACAGAGTGACAGTGTGAGGGAGCTGGATTAACATCAGTGAAGACACAGTCAGTAACACAGGGTGCTGGGGGAGAGGGGTTACTGAGTGACAGTGTGAGGGAGCTGGATTAACATCAGTACAGATACAGTCAGTAACACAGTGTGCTGGGGGCGAGGGGTTACTGAGTGACAGTGTGAGGGAGCTGGTTTAACATCAGTGCAGATACAGTCAGTAACACAGGGTGCTGGGGGGAGAGGGGTTGCTGAGTGACAGTGTGAGGGAGCTGGTTTAACATCAGTGCAGATACAGTCAGTAACACAGGGTGCTGGGGGGAGAGGGGTTGCTGAGTGACAGTGTGAGGGCGCTGGATTAACATCAATAGAGACACAGTCAGTAACACAGGTGCTGGGGGGAGAGGGGTGACTGAGTGACAGTGTGAGGGAGCTGGATTAACATTAGTACAGATACAGTCAGTAACACAGGGTGCTGGGGGAGAGGGGTTACTGAGTGACAGTGTGAGGGAGCTGGATTAACATCAGTACAGATACAGTCAGTAACACAGGGGCTGGAGTAGGGGGGCGACTGAGTGTCAGTGTGAGGGAGCTGGATTAACATCAGTACAGATACAGTCAGTAACACAGGGTGCTGGGGGAGAGGGGTTACTGAGTGACAGTGTGAGGGAGCTGGATTAACATCAGTACAGATACAGTCAGTAACACAGGGTGCTGGGGGGGAGGGGTTACTGAGTGACAGTGTGAGGGAGCTGGATTAACATCAGTACAGATACAGTCAGTAACACAGGGTGCTGGGGGAGAGGGGTTACTGAGTGACAGTGTGAGGGAGCTGGATTAACATCAGTAGAGATACAGTCAGTAACACAGGGTGCTGGGGAAGAGGGGTTACTGAGTGACAGTGTGAGGGAGCTGGATTAACATCAGTAGAGATACAGTCAGTAACACAGGGTGCTGGGGGGAGAGGGGTTACTGAGTGACAGTGTGAGGGAGCTGGATTAACATCAGTACAGACACAGTCAGTAACACAGGGAGCTGGGGGAGAGGGGTTACTGAGTGACAGTGTGAGGGAGCTGGATTAACATCAGTAGAGATACAGTCAGTAACACAGGGTGCTGGGGGGAGAGGGGTTACTGAGTGACAGTGTGAGGGAGCTGGATTAACATCAGTACAGACACAGTCAGTAACACAGGGTGCTGGGGGAGAGGGGTTACTGAGTGACAGTGTGAGGGAGCTGGATTAACATCAGTACAGACACAGTCAGTAACACAGTGTGCTGGGGGGAGAGGGGCTACAGAGTGACAGTGTGAGGGAGCTGGATTAACATCAGTACAGATACAGTCAGTAACACAGGGTGCTGGGGGAGAGGGGTTACTGAGTGACAGTGTGAGGGACCTGGATTAACATCAGTACAGATACAGTCAGTAACACAGGGTGCTGGGGGAGAGGGGTTACTCAGTGACAGTGTGAGGGAGCTGGATTAACATCAGTACAGATACAGTCAGTAACACAGGGTGCTGGGGGAGAGGGGTTACTCAGTGACAGTGTGAGGGAGCTGGATTAACATCAGTACAGATACAGTCAGTAACACAGGGTGCTGGGGGAGAGGGGTTACTGAGTGACAGTGTGAGGGAGCTGGATTAACATCAGTACAGATACAGTCAGTAACACAGGGTGCTGGGGGGAGAGGGGCTACAGAGTGACAGTGTGAGGGAGCTGGATTAACATCAGTACAGATACAGTCAGTAACACAGGGTGCTGGGGGAGAGGGGTTACTCAGTGACAGTGTGAGGGAGCTGGATTAAGATCAGTACAGATACAGTCAGTAACACAGGTTGCTGGGGGGAGAGGGGTTACTGAGTGACAGTGTGAGGGAGCTGGATTAACATCAGTACAGATACAGTCAGTAACACAGGGTGCTGGGGGGAGAGGGGCTACAGAGTGACAGTGTGAGGGAGCTGGATTAACATCAGTACAGATACAGTCAGTAACACAGGGTGCTGGGGGAGAGGGGTTACTGAGTGGCAGTGTGAGGGAGCTGGATTAACATCAGTAGAGATACAGTCAGTAACACAGGGTGCTGGGGGGAGAGGGGTTACTGAGTGACAGTGTGAGGGAGCTGGATTAACATCAGTACAGATACAGTCAGTAACACAGGGTGCTGGGGGAGAGGGGTTACTGAGTGACAGTGTGAGGGAGCTGGATTAACATCAGTGCAGATACAGTCAGTAACACAGGGGTCTGGGGGAGATGGGTTACTGAGTGACAGTGTGAGGGAGCTGGATTAACATCAGTACAGATACAGTCAGTAACACAGGGTGCTGGGGGGAGAGGGGTTCCTGAGTGACAGTGTGAGGGAGCTGGATTAACATCAGTACAGATACAGTCAGTAACACAGGGTGCTGGGGGAGAGGGTGACTGAGTGACAGTGATGGGGAGCTGGATTAACATCAGTACAGATACAGTCAGTAACACAGGGTGCTGGGGGAGAGGGGATACTGAGTGACAGTGTGAGGGAGCTGGTTTAACATCAGTGCAGATACAGTCAGCAACACAGGGTGCTGGGGGGAGAGGGGTTACTGAGTGACAATGTGTTGGAGCTGGATTAACATCATTAGAGACACAGTCAGTAACACAGGTGCTGGGGGGAGCGGGGTGACTGAGTGACAGTGTGAGGGAGCTGTACTAACATCAGTAGAGATACAGTCAGTAACACAGGGTGCTGGGAAAAGGGGTTACTGAGTGACAATGTGAGGGAGCTGGACTAACATCAGTCAAGATACAGTCAGTAACATAGGGTGCTGGGGGGAGGGGTTACTGAGTGACAGTGTGAGGGAGCTGCATTAACATCAGTACAGATACAGTCAGTAACACAGGGTGCTGGGGAAGAGGGTTACTCAATGACAGTGTGAGGGAGCTGGATTGACATCAGTCGAGATACAGTCAGGAACACAGGGTGCTGGGGGAGAGGGATTACTCAGTCACAGTGTGAGGGATCTGGATTAACATCAGTGCAGATTCAGTCAGTAACACAGGGTGCTGGGGGAGAGGGGATACTGAGTGACAGTGTGAGGGAGCTGGATTAACATCAGTACAGACACAGTCAGTAACACAGGGTGCTGGGGGAGAGGGGTTACTGAGTGACAGTGTGAGGGAGCTGGATTAACATCAGTACAGACACAGTCAGTAACACAGGGTGTTCGGTGAGAGCGGTTACTGAGTGACAGTGTGAGGGAGTTGGATTAACATCAGTGCAGATACAGTCAGTAACACAGGGTGCTGGGGGAGAGGGTTTACTCAGTCACAGTGTGAGGGAGCTGGATTAACATCAGTACAGATAGTCAGTAACATAGGGTGTTGGGGGAGAGGGGTTACTGAGTGACAGTGTGAGGGAGCTGGATTAACATCAGTACAGATGCAGTCAGTAACACAGGGTGCTGGGGGAGAGGGGTTACAGCGTAACAGTGTGAGAGAGTTGAATTGACATCAGTGCAGATACAGTCAGTAACACAGTGTGCTGGGGGAGAGGGATTACTGAGTGACAGTGTGAGGGAGTTGGACTAACATCAGTACAGATACAGTCAGTAACACAGGGTGCTGCGGGGAGAGGGGTTACTGAGTGACAGTGTGAGGGAGCTGGATTAACATCAGTACAGATACAGTCAGTAACACTGGGTGCTGCGGGGAGAGGGGTGACTCAGAGACTGTGCGAGGGTGCTGAATTAACATTAGTAGAGATACCGTCAGTAACACACGGTGTTATGGGGAGAGATTGAGCAGATTGCGTTTGTACTCGTTGGAGTTTAGAAGGCTGAGGGATGATCTTATAGAGGCCTATAAGATAATGAAAGGGCTGGATATGGTAGAAGTGGAGGGAATGTGGTGATATAAACAGGGCCTAGTTTTAAGGCTGATTAAATTGGATATCCTAAATTAAAGAATTGGGCACATTGAAATCAAACACAGTCAAACCGCAGGCAGGCCAATTGTACAATACACAAATGTGTCTGGGCCTGACCCATCAACCACCCATCAAAGGTCGTTACACTCTACTTGAGACTTAGCAGGAGATCATGGCACCTCATTGAAATGCATCGGTCTATTGTTAGAAGCCCAGATCGGGCCAGACTTTCTGTCACCAAGAGATCCTGTAGAAAGCTTACCTGATAACAAGTTTAACAACATGGAGATGGACACCTGGGGGGCGGACCCTGGTGTCCTGTCAGGCAGACATCAAGAAACCCACTGGGTATTGGAACCCCCTCCTGGGACCTCAGAGTAGTGTGAGGTAACGCATTTAGAAAAGGCAAATAAGCCGATGAAATACACAATAAATGGATGGATTGGGGAAAGAGAGGCCAAAGAAACAGAGATATGTTGGAATCCAGGACAAGCTGCATATACAGAATATTGGTCAAGGCATTAAATGTAAGAAGTTACATTAATCTTATCTTCTGTCTGCAAAAAATCCCTGTCTCTTCATTTCTGTGTAGTCTGTGTAATTTCTATCCCTGATCCTCTGCATCAATGAGATAGAAATGTCTTGCAACTTGCTGAAATGAAACAAATTGGAAATGTGATTGTCTCCCTTTTCAGTGAGGCTCACAGCTTTACCCTCTGTGTGAAAGCTGCTGCCCATCCTCGGCATGGAATTCAATTTAAACATTCCCCACTTACTGCAGAGAAGGGAGCGGCCCCATTCCAGGCATCAAATTCAACCAGTTTGACAACCTGCTGCTAATTCAACTGTCAACAAGTTTCATTCGAAATTTTACTTTAACTCTTCTTGTTCCAGAGATGTTCAGTAAATCAGTCAAATGATAAGAAACAAATTCCAACTGGGACTTCGGAATTTTGAGCAAACATTGATTTCCTGATATTTGTGGTTTCACCCCAGAGCCCAGGAGCCAGTTCCTTGTCAATGAGCTGAGAGAAGGACTGTTTCTGTACATGGAGATTAACCATTTAACTTCCAAACTGAATGATCTCTGAGCAACAATGGCTGCAGCTGTTGGGCAATGAGCACGAACACTCCAGTTACATTTATTATTGTAAACCAGCAACTGAGACACCAGATTCTGGCCCAATGGAGTTATTCAAGAAGATGCTCAGAATTTCATTAACTCAGGATGACAAGTGAAGTGAATCAATGGCAGGTCATCGTCAACTGTCCTTATCGAGGATGACATCTACTCAGGGTAAATGGAGTTAAGATGCAGATGAGGCAAAATATAATTAATTAGAGGAATAGGCTCAAGGGGCAAAATAATTGCCTCCTGTTACTGTATTTAAATGTTGGTTGAATAATGAAGTGTGAAACTTCTGGAGGATTTGCACCTCCCTTTTAATCAGTTGAACTTGGATTGTTTATTTCAGATGGTGCAACATTTTTATTCAGAGAGTGATCAGATAATCGGTTTCAAAGGGCAAACTTTAGAAACCATAGTTTGGCAAAAACACTTGCAATGGTCCATCCTGTGCCATTTATAGAATCAAGCCCCTAAACTTACTGATAGTTTTATTCTGGGTTCAACCAAAATCTTTGAACAAGAGATTTGCTATCGAGTGGTTTTATATATACATATTTGGAAATTACTGATTTATAACCTGATCCAATATGCTGAGGATTCTAGATCGGATCCACGAGATTAAATATCAATTGTAATGTCAAATTGATAACAGTAAGACAGGTGAGAGCAGTGTGCTCTCTAACACTGCTTCCAGCTCTCCATCTCTGTTGGGCGAGTACCACTGGTTCTCCTGCACCCACCTGGCAGGACAAGACAACAACTCAGGTTGTTGTTTTACTGTGTGTCAATTACAGACAGTGTGGGCCTCCAAATGAAAAGAGAGAATCGAGCCAAAGTTTTGAGTCAGGATGACCCTTCATCAGAACTTTTATTTTAGCTCATACTTTAACACCCTAAGGCATTCTATAAAAATGTGAAGAGTAAAAGGATGAGACATGAAGGTATAGGGCCTATAAAACGTGAAGGCGGGAAAATCAGTACGGAACCAGTAGAAATGGCAGAGGTGCTTAATGAGAATTTTGTCTCGGTTTTCACAGAGGAGAAGGACATGGGTGGATGTACTGTGGGCTTGCGGTGGACTGAAAAGATTGAGTATGTGGACTTTAACAAAGAGGTTGTGCTGGAATCTTTGAATGGCATCAAGATAGATAAGTCGCCGGGTCCGGATGGGATGTACCCCAGGTTACTGTGGGAGGCGAGGGAAGAGATTGCAGAGCCTCTGGCGATGATCTTTGCATTGTCGATGGAGACGGGAGAGGTGCCGGAGGATTGGAGGATTGCGGATGAGGTTCCTATTTTCAAGAACGGGAATAGGGATAGCCCAGGAAATTACCGACCGGTGAGTCTAACCTCAGTGGTTGGTAAGCTGATGGAGAAGATCCTGAGGGACAAGATTTATGAGCATTTGGAGAGGTTTAGTATGCTCAAGAATACTTAGCATGGCTTTGTCAAAGGCAGATCGTGCCTTACGAGCCTGGTGGAGTTCTTCGAAAATGTGACTAAACACATTTACAAAGGGAAAGCGGTAGATGTGGTTTATATGGATTTTAGCAAGGCGTTCGATAAGGTCCCCCATGCAAGGCTTCTAGAAAAAGTGAGAGGGCATGGGATCCAAGGGGCTGCTGCCCTGTGGATCCAGAACTGGCTTGCCCAAAGGAGGCAGAGAGTGTGTATGGATGGGTGTTTTTCTAAATGGAGGTCGGTCACCAGTGGTGTGCCCCAGGGATCTGTTCTGGGACCCTTGCTGTTTGTCATTTTCATAAATGACCTGGATGAGGAAGCGGAGGGATGGGTTGGTACGTTTACCGACGACACGAAGGTTGGTGGGGTTGTGGATAGTCTGGAGGGATGTCAGAAGTTACAGAGGGACATAGATAGGATGCAAGACTGGGCGGAGAAGTGGCAGATGGACTTCAACACAGATAAATGCATCGTGATCCATTTTGGCAGGTCAAATTGGATGAAGGAGTACAATATTAAGGGAAAGACTCTGAGTACTGTGGAGGATCAGAAGGACCTTGGGGTCCGGGTCCATAGGACTCTAAAATTGGCCCCGCAGGTGGAGGAGGTGGTTAAGAAGGCGTATGGTGTGCTGGCCTTTATCAATCGAGGGATTGAGTTTAGGAGTCCGGGGATAACGATGCAGCTATATAAGACCCTCGTCAGACCCCACTTGGAGTACTGTGCTCAATTCTGGTCGCCTCACTATGGGAAGGATGTGGAAAAGATTGAAAGGGTGCAGAGGAGATTTACAAGGATGTTGCCTGGATTGAGTGGCATGCCTTATGAGGATAGGCTGAGGGAGCTCGGTCTTTTCTCCTTGGAGAGACGTAGAATGAGAGGAGACCTAATAGAGGTATATAAGATGTTGAGAGGCATAGATCGGGTGAACTCTCAGAGGCTTTTTCCCAGGGTGGAAATGTCTGCTACGAGAGGACACAGGTTCACGGTGCTGGGGGGTAGGTACAGGGGAATTGTTAGGGGGAAGTTTTTCACACAGAGGGTGGTGGGCGAGTGGAATCGGCTGCCGTCAGTGGTGGTGGAGGCAAACTCAATCGGGTCTTTTAAGAAACTCCTGGATGAGTACATGGGACTTAATAGGATGGAGGATTATAGGTAGGCCTAAAAGGTAGGGATATGTTCGGCACAACTTGTGGGGCCGAAGGGCCTGTTTTGTGCTGTAGTTTTCTATGTTTCTATGTTTAAGTTTCCTGACCTACTAGCTGTAATTGAATTAGAATTTGACTGTATTTAATTCTTTGAAATCAGGAACACAGAGAGACTAAGTGAGTTGGTAAAGCTACAGCACAAAAAAACCCTTCAAATCTATGAATAGTCAGTGTGAGGCCATCCACTTCAGCTCTGATGTTCTAGTAACAGCTAACTGCATTCTGATGTTCCAGTGCACAGTTAGCTGCGTTCTAATTCAGTAGTTCCAGTGCATTTAGTTACAGGAGCTAAGTTCAGACAGAATTGCCCCACTCCCATGAAGCACCTCAGCACAGCTCTGTGCAGTCAGGGTCAAGTGTGGGTCAAGACTGGCAGGCCCCTGTCACATTAGGATCTTCTTTGGGGTATGGATTTCTGGGGACACTATCCCTAGGGGGCACCGCAGGGGTGATCAGTGCCAGTAATAGGAATTTCTTCATATGTGGACTTACCATCTTAGGAAACAACACCCTCCAAGCACTGGGTGCAATTGACCAAGAACTCGCAGAACTCAGACTATACACACAGCAAACGAGATATGCAGTAGACTATCAGCTAGCCAGACAAGGAGGGGTATGCACCATCATCAAAGGAAAATGCATCACATATGTACACGACGAGACATTAAACATAACAGCAGCCAGGTCCGGGATACAAAAGCAATTGGATAGCTTTAAACAGGGATTTACAGGGACTGATGGGTGGTTAGGGTGGCTGTTTAACACAGTTTGGGGAGCATACATTATGAAGGGATTAATTTTAGTAGTAGCCATCCTGTTCACACTCTGCCTGGGCCTAACCTGTATTAAAGTGATATGTGCAAATATTGCATCAAGAATGCTACCCACTGCCAGTATCCAGATGCAAGAATTTAACCACACCACAGAGGAAGAGGAACAACGGCAAGGACGACATCTGTACAAGTCACTGTACCTCTCAAGATCGTCCATGGGGGGTCAGCCATGAATGGGACCCCCTGGACGAGAGGAGGGACTGAAGTAGGCCATTTTCCAAAAGCCATATTTTTATTATCTCATCAATATTCACCTCATTAAACATATTCATTTATTGGACTGATTGGCACCATTCATAACGTGCCCACAATGCAGAGGGGAACACCCGAATGGACATTCGTTTAAATCCCCCTCTGCACAGCTGAGAGACCTTTCATTTCAAAGCCGACAAAAGATCCTTATTCTGCCCAGCAACAGCACGAAGCTGCATTTTAAACCGGCCTTTGGCCAGAAAATCGGGATATCTGCGAGTCAAGGCCTGGAGTGGGTTATATGGCATAACCGGACTGTCAATAAAATATTACAGGAATAAAATGGCCAAGGCAGGCAAAGAAACTTAATAAACTAGGATAAAAAGAATAAGAGATTAGATTAAATCCCCCTACACACAGCAGGACAAAATGACATTAACACCTAATCTCGCAAGCATAGAATACAGACACAAAACAGTAGAGGTCGATTTAGATAAGGGGACACATCGAGAGGATAATGGGAAACACATTAAAACACGGGGGCAAGAACAGGCAGTCCCATTAACACGGACACACACCATACAGATGCAAATTGACAAGTCTCTCCGGGAACTTCCTGACCAGACAGGCCATTTTATAAATATTGTAAAAATGTATGAGCAAATGTTCCCGCTCGAATTTGGATTCCTATAAATATCCAGAGCAAATGTATAACTATTGAGATCAACGTGGCGAAGCACTGTTTCTAAGCTGGCTACAGGGGTCTCCCTGGGTTCCCAGTAATTGTACATGAAAGAAAAACGCTTTGAACCTTGCCTTGCGACTCGACTTCCTTGAATGCACTGGTACAAGGGACTTTTCCCTACAACAAGATAGAGAGAGAGTAACAGAGAGAGGGAAGGAAAGGAATGGAGTGAGAGTCACAGAGAGGGAGAGGAAGTGATTGAGATAGAGTGTGTTCGGCAGAGTTCCTGCAATGCTGAGTACAATGGCCTTTTAAAGTACCACGCAGAACACAACAAATAGGAGCAGAAGTGGGCCATTCTGCTCCTCCCATTGATAAGATCATGGCTGATCTGACTGTGGCCTGAACTCTACTTTGCTGCGTGTCTCCCCATAATGCTCAACTCACTCTCTGGGGAAAGTGGTTAGCACTGCTGCTTCACAGCGCCGAGGACCTGGATTTGATACCCGGCTTGGGTCACTGTCTGTGCGGAGTTTGCATGTTCTCCCCGTGTCTGTGTAGGTTTCCTCCGGGTGCTCCGGTTTCCTCCCATATTCTGAAAGACGTGCTGGTTCGGTGCATTGATCCGAACAGGCGCCAACTAGAGGAATTTCACAGTAACTTCATTGCAGTGTTAATGTAAGACTGACTTGTGACCAATAAATGAATTTTAACTTTGACTTCTAAACACTAACCACCCCCTGAGAGAACAAATTATTCCTCCTCATCTCCATCTTTAATGGGAGCTGTATGAATTTTAAACTGTGCCCTCCCTGATACTAGATTCCCCCATGTTGGCCCTGTTCTGTGATAATACAGATGTTTAAAGATTATTCAGTAGTTCTTTAAGGGTAGCAGACACAGGGAAAAAAGAAGTGACTCTGTACACAACAGCTATATTTCAAGGGTATATATATGAGTGGGCAGTAATCTTCTCTCAGAATCAGACAGATTGTGGGTTCAGCTCAGAGCCTCAAATACTAGGCCCTCAGCATCGATCAGAGACTCCGAACACAGCATGATGGGAGAGCGGACAAAGGAAACTGGTGTTGAATTTGTGAGCCTTGCTTTGTGGAAAGCTTTAGTGCTTGGGGAGAATGTCAACTTCTGAATGGACCTACCATATATTAAGCTGATCTTTCTCCACACCCTATCGGTAACTGCAACACTATATTCTGCACCCTTTCCTCTCCTTCTCCCCTGTGTACTCTATGAACGGTATGTTTTGTCTGTATAGCGCACAAGAAACAATACTTTTCACTGCATCCCAATACAAATCAATCAAATCAAATCAAATTAACACGGTGAAGTTTGGACCCTGTGGGGTGACAGTTGTCTGAATACAGATTCTATCTTATTGTAACATTCAGGTACCACGTGTACTGAGCTCACCAGCGTTCTGTCTGTATTGTGTGAATCCAGTCTTGAAATATCCACTAATATTGCTAATTCTGCCAAGACAGAAACAGAAAGAGTGTTTGAATTCTCCGTGATTAGTCCCCTTAATGATAAACAACATGGTGGATGAGAGGGATAGAGAGAGAGAGGAAGAGATACAGAGTAACAGAGAGGTCGGGAGAATGAGAGAGAGCAATGCAGAGAGTAACAGTTGTCTGAATACAGATTCTATCTTATTGTAACATTGAGCTACCACATGTACTGAGCTCACCAGCATTTGCAGAAGCCATTATATAAATACTGTTCTGTCTGTATTGTGTGAATCCAATCTTGAAATTTGCACTCATGTTGCTAATTCTGCCAAGACAGAAACAGAAAGAGTCTTTGAATTCTCCGTGTTTAGACTCCTTAACGGTAAACAACATGGTGGATGAGAGGGATAGAGAGGGAGAGGGAGAGAGGGAGATGGAGCGATGCAGAGTAACAGAGAGATAGGGAGAGGGAGCAATGCAGAGAGTAACAGTTAGACAGTGAGGAATAGAGATTAATTCAGATGGATAGTGAGTGTCAGGGGAGTCCGAGACGCTACATAAACAAGGTAAAGATTTGAAAATGGAGGAGTGTTTCTTATCCACTTATAAAAGATAATCCACACTCACACCACTCACATTTCACACTCTCTGCTCAGTCCTGTGTTGGGGGGTGTTGAGTGTCGGATCAGTGTTTGCTTTTCTCAAACCGCACTGATATTCCCAACAAGGGCAAGAGGTTTCAGTGTTTAAAAATGTAAACATTTAAAAGCAAAACTAGACCGGATTTGGTTAAATCTCATGGGATCCAGGATGTGGTGGCCAAATGGATACAAAATTGGTTGATGACAGAAGACAGAAGGTGGTTGTCGAGGGTTGTTCTATTTTCAAACTGGAGGCCTGTGACCAGCCTCAGGGATCGGTGCTGGGTCCCCTGCTATTTGTAATTTATATTAATAATTTAGATGAGAATTTAGGAGGCATGGTTAGTAATTTTGCAGATGACACCAGGATTTGTGGCATAGTGGACAGTGAAGAAAGTTATCTCGGATTGCAACGGGATCTTGATCATTTGATCGAGTGGGCTGATGAATGGTGGATGGAGTTTAATTTAGATAAACGCAAGGTGATGCACTTTGGTAGATCGAACCAGCGCACTACTTAGTTAGTGGTAGGGCATTGGTGAGAGTTATAGAACAGAGATCTCGGCGTACAGATTCATAGCTCCTTGAAAGTGGAGTCACAATGGATAGAGTGGTGAAGAAGGCGTTCCACATGCTTGGTTTCATTGGTCAGAATACTGAATGGGATTTGCGACATCATGTTGAAGTTGTACAAGACATTGGGTAAGGCCACACTTGGAATACTGTGTACTGTTCTGGTCACCCTATTACACCAAGGATATTACTAAACTAGGAAGTGTGCAGAAAAGAACTACTGGGATACTGCAGGGTCTTGATGGTTTGAGTTATAAGCAGAGGCTGCAAAGACTGGGACATTTTCTCCTGGAGCATAGGAGGCTTCGGGGTGGTCGAACAATGGCCTCGCTGGATTCACTCTGTCCTTTCAGATTCAGTCTCACAGGCCTGGCTGTGTTCACTGTGTCCTTTGAGATTCAGTGTCACAAGCCTGGCTGGGATCACTCTATCCTTCGAGATTCAGTGTCACAGGCCTTTACTTTAACAGCAGTTTTTCAAGTTTAAAGTGAAAACTAGAAGTGGGCAGCAAAGGAGTCTGGGAAGGGTTTTTATTTTAACTTTAAAAGTCAGTTACCTGGGTGGTTCCCCCTCATTGATCCACTGGAGCAAGCTGAGAGGGGTGATTGAAAAGCAGCAGTGCTGGTAAGAGATTAATTGGATTAATTGAATTGTTTATTTATTTAATTAGTCAGCTAGTGTGTGTATTTTTTTGGCCTTTACTTTAACAGCAGTTTTTCAAGTTTAAAGTGAAAACTAGAAGTGGGCAGCAAAGGAGTCTGGGAAGGGTTTTTATTTTAACTTTAAAAGTCAGTTACCTGGGTGGTTCCCCCTCAGTAGTAGTTTTTTTTTTTTTCTCTCGGGCCCCTAGCCCTATAAATTGGTGTAGAGGAGATACCCGATCCTCTACACTGGTAGAGGATCCCACCCTTCCATCCTCCTCTAACCTAATTATAAGTGTGGGGAAGTTTTTTGTTTTCTTTTTTTCTTGCTGGTAATGGCTTCAGGGATGGCAGTTCAGGCAGTATGCTGCATCTCCTGTGGGATGTATGTGGTGAGGAAATCCAGTAGTGTTTCAGGAGAATTTAGTTGTAAGAAGTGCATTAGATTGCAGCTTCTGGAGGAGCGTGTAAAGGAGCTGGAGGGGGAGGTAGAGGAACTCCGCATAATTCGGGAGGCGGAGGTGGAAGTTGATAGGAGTTATAGAGAAATAGTAACTCCTAGAAATGAGGCTTGGGTCAATGCCAGGAGGAGGGGTAAGAAGCAATCGGGAAGACAATCCCCTGGGGCGGTTCCCCTCCATAATAGGTTTTCGGTGCTGGAGGCTACAGTTGAGGAGGAATCAACTGAGCATAGAGAGCAGATCTCTGGGGGTGAGCCGAGTGAGAAAGCTCAGGTGGTTAGGGGCTGTAAAAGACTGGGCCTTGTGATTGGGGACTCCACAATTAAGGGGACAGATAGGAGGGTCGGAACTAAAGGTAGGGACTCAGGGTTGGTGTGTTGCCTACCAGGGGCTGGGGTCCGGGATGTGTCTGACAGGGTATTCAGGACTCTTAGGGGGGAGGGAGATAAACCACAAGTTATTGTACATGTGGGGACACACGACATAGGGAGGATAGGGGAAGGGGATATTAGGCAGGGATTTATGGAGTTGGGGTGGAAACTAAAGGCCAAGACTGACAGAGTGGTTATCTCTGGACTCTTGCCTGTACCACGGGATAGTTTAGAGAGGAATAGGGAGAGGGAAGGTTTGAATTCATGGCTGAGGGGATGGTGCAGGAGGGAGGGGTTCAGGTACTTAAGCAATTGGGGCTCGTACTGGGGAAGGTGTGACCTCTATGAGAAGGATGGTCTACACCTTAATCAGAAGGGGAGCAATATCCTGGGGGGTAAATTTGCTAAGGCCATGCAGGGAGGTTTAAACTGATTCGGGGGGGGGGAGGGATCCTGAGTAGTGGGGCTGAAAGTGAGGGATGCATGGATGGGGACTGCAATGCACGGCATTGCAGAGGTGGGGTGGAGCAGGGTTTGAAATGTGTATACTTCAATGCCAGGAGTATTCGCAATAAAGTGGGTGAACTTGCAGCGTGGATCAGTACCTGGGACTTCGATGTTGTGGCTATTTCAGAGACATGGATAGAGCAGGGGCAGGAATGGATGCTGCAGGTCCCGGGGTTCAAATGTTTTAGTCGAAGTAGGGAAGGAGGTAGAAGAGGGGGAGGGGTAGCATTATTGGTCAGAGATTGTATCACAGTGTCAGAGAGGAGGTTTGATGAGGACTTATCTGTTGAGGTAGTATGGGCGGAGATTAGAAATAGGAGAGGAGAGGTCACCCTGTTGGGAGTCTTTTATAGACCTCCTAAAAGTTTTAGAGAGGTTGAGGAAAGGATTGCGGAGTCAATCCTGCTTAGGAGTGAAAGTAATAGGGCAATTGTTATGGGGGATTTTAACTTGACTAATATTGACTGGAATTGTTATAGCTCTAGCTCGTTAGAGGGGTCAGTTTTTGTTCAAAGCGTGCAGGAAGGTTTTTTGACTCAGTATGTAGACAGGCCAACTAGAGGTGAGGCTATATTGGATCTGGTGCTGGGAAATGAGCCAGACCAGGTGCTAGACTTGGAAGTTGGTGTGCATTTTGGTGATAGTGACCACAATTCGGTTACGTTCACCTTAGTGATGGAAAGGGATAGGCATGAACCTCGGGCCAGTGGTTTTAGCTGGGGGAAGGGTAATTATGAGGCTATTAGGAGAGAATTAGGAAACATAGGTTGGACTAGGAGTTTACAGGGACTGGGAACGTCCGACATGTGGAGTTTTTTCAAGGAGCAGCTACTGCGAGTCTGTGATAGGTATGTCCCTGTCAGGCAAGGAGGAATTGGTAGGGCTAGGGAACCGTGGTGCACCAAAAAAGTTTCTTTGTTGGTTAAAAAGAAAAAGGAGGCTTATGTTCGGATGAGACGTGAGCACTCGGGTAGTGCACTAGAAAGCTTTAGATTGGCTAAGAGGGAGTTGAAGAGCGAGCTTAGAAGGGCTAAAAGGGGACATGTGAAGACTTTGGCGGATAGGGTTAAAGAGAATCCTAAGGCGTTCTATAGGTATGTCAAGAACAGAAGGTTGGTTAGGGCAAGTTTAGGGCCAGTTATAGATGGCAGAGGGAAGTTATGTGTGGAACCGGAGGAGATTGGTGAAGCATTGAACCAATATTTCTCTTCGGTGTTCACGCAAGGGGACATGAATATAGCTGAGGAGGACACTGGGTTGCAGGGGAGTAGAATAGACAGTATTACAGTTGATAAGGAGGATGTGCAGGATATTCTGGAGGGTCTGAAAATAGATAAATCCCCTGGTCCGGATGGGATTTATCCAAGGATTCTCTGGGAGGCAAGAGAAGTGATTGCAGAGCCTCTGGCTCTGATCTTCAGGTCGTCGTTGGCCTCTGGTATAGTACCAGAAGATTGGAGGTTAGCGAATGTTGTCCCATTGTTTAAGAAGGGGAACAGAGACTTCCCCGGGAATTATAGACCGGTGAGTCTCACTTCTGTTGTCGGCAAGTTGTTGGAAAAAATTATAAGGGATAGGATTTATAGTTATTTGGAGAGTAATGAATTGATAGGTGATAGTCAGCATGGTTTTGTGGCAGGTAGGTCGTGCCTTACTAACCTTATTGAGTTTTTTGAGAAAGTGACCAAGGAGGTGGATGGGGGCAAGGCAGTGGACGTGGTATATATGGATTTTAGTAAGGCGTTTGATAAGGTTCACCATGGTAGGCTTCTGCAGAAAATGCAGATGTATGGGATTGGGGGTGATCTAGGAAATTGGATCAGGAATTGGCTAGCGGATAGGAAACAGAGGGTGGTGGTTGATAGTAAATATTCATCATGGAGTGCGGTTACAAGTGGTGTACCTCAGGGATCTGTTTTGGGGCCACTGCTGTTTGTAATATTTATTAATGATCTGGATGAGGGTATAGTTGGGTGGATTAGCAAATTTGCTGATGACACCAAAGTCGGTGGTGTGGTAGACAGTGAGGAAGGGTGTCGTAGTTTGCAGGAAGACTTAGACAGGTTGCAAAGTTGGGCCGAGAGGTGGCGGATGGAGTTTAATGCGGAGAAGTGTGAGGTAATTCACTTTGGTAGGAATAACAGATGTGTTGAGTATAGGGCTAACGGGAGGACTTTGAATAGTGTGGAGGAGCAGAGGGATCTAGGTGTATGTGTGCATAGATCCCTGAAAGTTGGGAATCAAGTAGATAAGGTTGTTAAGAAGGCATATGGTGTCTTGGCGTTTATTGGTAGGGGGATTGAATTTAGGAGTCGTAGCGTTATGTTGCAACTGTACACAACTCTGGTGCGGCCGCACTTGGAGTACTGTGTGCAGTTCTGGTCCCCACATTACAGGAAGGATGTGGAGGCTTTGGAGAGGGTGCAGAGGAGGTTTACCAGGATGTTGCCTGGTATGGAGGGGAGATCCTATGAGGAGAGGCTGAGGGATTTGGGATTGTTTTCGCTGGAAAGGCGGCGGCTAAGAGGGGATCTTATTGAAACATATAAGATGATTAGAGGTTTAGATAGGGTGGATAGTGATAGCCTTTTTCCTCTGATGGAGAAATCCAGCACGAGGGGGCATGGCTTTAAATTGAGGGGGGGTAGTTATAGAACCGATGTCAGGGGTAGGTTCTTTACCCAGAGGGTGGTGAGGGATTGGAATGCCCTGCCAGCATCAGTAGTAAATGCGCCTAGTTTGGGGGCGTTTAAGAGATCCGTAGATAGGTTCATGGACGAAAAGAAATTGGTTTAGGTTGGAGGGTCACAGTTTTTTTTTTTAACTGGTCGGTGCAACATCGTGGGCCGAAGGGCCTGTTCTGCGCTGTAATGTTCTATGTTCTATGTTCTATTGCTGGGTTCTGTCTGTCGCTTGAGATACAGTCCCACAGGCCTGGCTGGATTCACTCTGTTCTTTAGGATTCAGTGTCACAGGCCTGGCTGGGTTCAGTGCCAGGTTCACAGGAGTGCCCGTGTCAATTAGTAGTTCCCTCTCGCTCGATTTGAAGTCCCAACTATCTCAATTTGGAGTGCCCCCTATCTCGATTGCGAGTGACCCTCTAACGATTAGGAGTGTCCCATCTTGATTTGGAGTGTCCCGATCTGCAATAAGGGAGCCTTCTATCTCGATTAGGAATGCCCCCCTGTTTAGATTTGGACCAGTGACTATTTCAGTGAGGCGTGCCCCCCGTCATTTCTGAGTGTCCCCGGTCAATTAGGATCGCTGCCTACCTCGATTAGGTCTGCCCCTCCCTCGATTAGGAGTGCCCCGTATCTCGAATGATGGAGCCTTCTATATCAGTTCGGGGTGCCTCCTATTTAGATTTGGAGCAGCGACTAATTCAATTAGCAGTCCCCCCCCCATCGCCATTGGCAGTGCCCCCCTCCCCGTCGCCGTTAGCAGTGCCCCGCCGTCGCCGTTAGCAGTGCCCCCCTCCCCCGTCACCGTTAGCAGTGACCCCTCCCCCCATCGCTGTTAGCAGTGCCCCCCCCCCCCCCCATCTCGATTGGGACCACGCCGTATCTCGAATAAGAGAGACTTCTATCCCGATTAGGTGTGCTCCCATTTAGATTTAGAGCAGTGACAGTTTCAATTCTGAGTGCCCGCATATCAGCTCGCACTGCTCCTGTCAATGAGGAGTGCCCAGGTGAATCACAAGTGCCCCCAATTTCCGTTTGGAGTGCCCACATCTTGATTACATGCGCCCTTATCTCGATTAGAAGGCCATGGACCAAATCCTGAGTGGAATGACAGGAGTCCAGACTTACCTGGATGAGATCTTGCTCATGGATTCGACTATTTTCCCAGTACTTGGAGAATACCTTAGAGGTTGCAGGAGCACGGCCTGCAAATCAAGAGAGAAATATGAGTTCTTCAAGGACTCCATTGAATGCCTGGGTCATGAAATGGATTGCACAAGGCCCAAGATGGAGGTCATCATGAAAGCCCCAAGACCAGACAATGTGTCCCAATTCAGGTGATTTTTGGGTCTAATTGTTGTACCTGTTAATCTCAGATACTTTCAACCAGTTTACTTACTCCAAGGTTTTATCCCAGTGCCCTTATTTGCAAGGTGGAGAAAGGACAAACACAAGTAAAGATTCAACAAGTTTATTAAATAACACTATTAACCCTTAAATTACCCACATAAAACAAGAGGATACCCCAGCAGATTCAAGTATACTACCCGTAAAGATGGCTTGGTTAAACTGCAGGCCCGATTCTCTGAGTCCCCCTGGTCTGTCGTCACGAAGGTGAGTCTCGATGGCCGCTTCTTCCTTCCTTCTCTGGTCAGTCTTCTGAATGGTCATGGCTGTCTCCCCTGTCGAGTCTTCGCTCCTTGTGCCTCTGAGTGTGTCCCTTTATCCCCAGCCTGCTTGCCTTTCCAGAAACTTCTCTGGCTTCTGGCCAATGAGGTCCCAGGAGGGGGTTCCAATACCCAGTGGGTTTCTTGATGTCTGCCTGACAGGACACCAGGGTCCGCCCCCCAGGTGTCCATCTCCATGTTGTTAAACTTGTTATCAGGTAAGCTTTCTACAGGATCTCTTGGTGACAGAAAGTCTGGCCCGATCTGGGCTTCTAACAATAGACCGATGCATTTCAATGAGGTGCCGTGATCTCCTGCTAAGTCTCAAGTAGAGTGTAACGACCTTTGATGGGTGGTTGATGGGTCAGGCACAGACACATTTGTGTATTGTACAATTGGCCTGCCTGCGGTGTGGCTGTGTTTGATTTCAAAATGCTCAATTCTTTAATTTAGGATATCCAATTTTATCAGCCTTAAAATTAGGCCCTGTTTATATCACCACATTCCCTCCTCTTGATCCAATGAGCGTCAGCGAACCGGATCACACAATTCTCACCAAACCATCTGAACAAGCAAGTACCCCGAATCTGGAGTTGACAGTATCATCCCTAACCCACAATAGTACTAACAAATTTAAATGAAGTAAAATAATTTTAAAAAAAGAATAAGCAATCGGGTATGTACAAAACAAAGCAATAAACAGTACAAAATGAAGTAAAATAATTTTAAAAAACAAGAAACAATACGTCAATTGGGTATATACAAAACAAAGCAATAGTAACACTGAGCGTAGTAGGTCAACTGGGCATCAACATAGTCATGCAGGCAACAAAGGTGATGAGCATGTGTACTGCTAATTCTTTCAAGCAAAAGTCTTGTGATCTCTGCCTGGCGATCAAATTCACTTTGTGTAATTCGCATTTCCTGTTCTGCTGCTGAACGGGCCTCTGAGACCTTTGCCTTCTTCAGTCTTGCTTTTGCTGCATCGAAATCAAGTCTTTTATTCTGCAAGAGTTTACGTTCTTTAGATATTGTTCTGTAGTCCCCTTCCAGAAAGTTTCTAAGGGGTGCCAAAAGGTTGACCTCTGACGGGTGTACTTCCATCGGGCGTGGGGTGAACCACATGTATCCGGGGTATCGTAGGCTGATCTTCTGGTCTTTGGTTGATGTGGTGTCTGTGGTTCGGTCTGCGACAAGGAGTCCCAGATAACAGGGAAGTATGTAGTTCATTCTGGGGAAGATCAAGGTAGCACCTGTTAATTCTTATTAATATCTGATTCTCTTTTCCTTTTCTTTACTAGAATGTCGTATGACTCCTCTTTTTTAGAAAATAAAACCAAAGAAATAAGTAAAGGAATAATAAAGGCCCAATCGTGTCATACGAAGGGTAGTGGGGGAAGGAGTTTGCAGGGCGTGAAAATAAAATGTTGGGTATGTGGCATGTGTCCTTGTTGTTGGAGGACTCTGGCACAGTATAACAATAGATTCTTCATCTCACAACCAAACTGTGGTGTGTTGGAAGATTATGACGCAGTATAATGTGGGCAGATAAGAAACCCTTTTCAATTGGGTGATGCGTGGAGTGGACGGATAAAGCTATTTACAATTTGGACTGTGATGTCCTGATTCTTTCTCAGTGGAGAGAACCTATATGGGCGGGCTTTGGCTGCCAGGTACCCACTGCATTACCACCTCTGGTAGTGAGCGCCGGATCAAACGGTTCTGGGAGTCCCGGTACCAGGGGCGCCACAGGGGGTAAGGTTTGCGGGTTCCCCATCCTTTCCATCGGGGTCCCCTGGGTCGGGGTTTTATTCATGAAGCACTGTAAATTGGGGTGGGGACCGAGGTTGCGTGTGCTGTTCCTGGGGATACTGGGTGGGGGTTGATAACCTGGGGTACAGGTTGTGGACCGTGGTTTAGGTCCGGTGCTGTGGGGTGGGGGTTGATAACCTGGGGTACAGGTTGTGGACCGTGGTTTAGGTCCGGTGCTGTGGGGTGGGGGTTGATAACCTGGGGTACAGGTTGTGGACCGTGGTTTAGGTCCGGTGCTGTGGGGTGGGGGTTGATAACCTGGGGTACAGGTTGTGGACCGTGGTTTAGGTCCGGTGCTGTGGGGTGGGGGTTGATAACCTGGGGTACAGGTTGTGGACCGTGGTTTAGGTCCGGTGCTGTGGGGTGGGGGTTGATAACCTGGGGTACAGGTTGTGGACCGTGGTTTAGGTCCGGTGCTGTGGGGTGAGGGTTGATAACCTGGGGTACAGGTTGTGGACCGTGGTTTAGGTCCGGTGCTGTGGGGTGGGGGTTGATAACCTGGGGTACAGGTTGTGGACCGTGGTTTAGGTCCGGTGCTCTGGGGTGAGGGTTGATAACCTGGGGTACAGGTTGTGGACCGTGGTTTAGGTCAGGTGCTGTGGGGTGAAGGTTGATAACCTGGGGTACAGGTTGTGGACCGTGGTTTAGGTCCGGTGCTGTGGGGTGAGGGTAGATAACCTGGGGTACAGGTTGTGGACCGTGGTTTTGGTCCGGTGCTGTGGGGTGAGGGTTGGGACTTCCTTGTGGCTCAAAGACTC
This sequence comes from Mustelus asterias, assembly GCF_964213995.1. NCBI lineage: Eukaryota > Metazoa > Chordata > Chondrichthyes > Carcharhiniformes > Triakidae > Mustelus > Mustelus asterias. The sequence continues at coordinate 204,201 of NW_027590464.1, forward strand.
CTTCCAGGGTGACATGGTTTTGGTGAAAATTTTGCTGGGAGCCGAATGCCTTCATTTGGTTCACATGATACCACCCGGCTTTCTTGTGGTCTACCATGACCTTGTAAACCGAGGGGCTGGCCTTGTCTACCACTGGATAGGGGCCGGCATATTTGGGGGACAAGAACGTTCCTGGCTGGAAGACTCTGAGCATTATCTGTTGCCCAACCTCATATTCGGTGGGTTTTACCTTATCATCAAAATAGGCCTTCCTTTGCTGCTTCTGTTTGCCTATCTTAACGGCTGCAGCCTGTTGTGCGGCCTGTATGTTTTCTAGAATGGCTCTCACGGCATTTTCGTGGGTGAGGGCCGTGACTTCGGGCCCGGACAGATCCTGCCCGAGTAAAGGTTCAATTCCTCGCATAGGTCGCCCGGTCATGAGGACATGGGGGTTAATCCGGTGGAACTAGATACGGAATTCCGCACTATCATTAATATGAATGGAAGGACTTTGTTCCAGGAGTGATTGTTCTGCTGAACGGTCTTACGGATCATATCTTTGAGGGTACGGTTCATCCTCTCTACTACACCGCTAGATTGGGGGTGGTAAGCAATGTGGAATTTTTGCTTTATCCCCAACAATTCCATTACACGTTGCATTACCTGGGCAGTGAAGTGCGTGCCCTGGTCTGAGTCGATGCTGCGGGGAAGGCCCCACCTCGTGAATATGTGCTGCACTAGGATGTCAGCCATGACCTTGGCTGTGTTTGTGTGCGTTGGAAAAGCTTCCACCCATTTACTAAAAGTGTCTGCGATGACCAGGGTGTATTTGTAATCTCCCACTCCGGGCGGTAGGGGACCAATATAGTCAGTCTGGAGATTTGTCCAGGGACCTTCCACAGGGCGAGTATGCCTCAGTTCCCCTTTGTGGGGATATTTATCAGGATTGTTCAGTGCACAGATGATACAATTATCAACGTAATGCCTCACATCCTGTTCTAGGTTTGGCCACCAACACAATCCTTTGATTCGCTCACTTGTAGTTCCTGCCCCTTGATGGCCCTGGACATGGTGGTTTTGGAAAATGATTTGGTTACGGTCCCTGGTTGGGACCACATATAGGCCGTCCTTAAGGACAAGCCCATCCTGGACCGATATTGCGTCTCGCCATTTTTCAAAGGAGGCGGATTTTGCCCCTTCCTGAATTTGTTTCAGGTCCTGGTCACTGCTCTGGGCTTGTTTTAGGTCTTCAACCTTGGTCTGGCTAACAGTCACATCTTCAATTCGCTCTGTAACTATTGGTTGCCAAAATTCTCCCTCTCTAGCACCCTGTTTGGCTAATTCATCCGCCCTTATGTTCCCAAGTGGGGAGGTGCGGTGGTGGGCCTTTACTTTAATTATGCCATACTCCCGGTCTTGGGCAGCCTGGAAAATAAATCTTAACAGTGGGGCTGATGGTAGAGGTTTCCCCATCTGCTGATATGAATCCCCTTGCTTCCCATAGGGGCATGGAGTCTGTTAAACTGTTGCAGACATACATACTATCGGAGTGTATGTCCGCGGGTGTGGGGAACAGGTCAGGGTGGCTGACTACGTACGCTACCGCTGCCAGTTCTGCAGCTTGTGCACTCATGTGTGCTGGAAGTTTTAAGGCTATCTCCCTCCGGGGCTTACCTTCTTGGTCTTCCACGTATATCCCACATCCTGTCCTCCTGTTTCCCTCTTCCACCATGGATGACCCATCTACAAAAATGTTTAAACTGAATGGCAGGACTTAAACATAACAGAATAAGTTTAACCTCTTCTGCCTCATCTAGACCGTTTAAAACACGATATTGGGTAACCTGGTCAAAGAGAGCATGTGGATCCCCGGAGGGTTCAAATACTCCAATCACTTTAGCTATGTCAGTGAGCTGTGTCATGGTGTATGGAGTTACATAAGTCACATTGTGGTTCTGTCCGTCCTGTCGTTGGGTGGTGACCGGATTCATCGGTACAGGAACCGGATTAGTGACTGGGCTTTTTGGACGAGGAGCTGAGACTGAGTTTCCCCAGGTGGGGGCTTGATTAGGTGGTGCCGTTCGTTCCACTACTGGGAAGGGAGGTGGGGATCCCCAGTCGGCAGTGACGCTAGCTGTTGCATAATGGCAGGCATCCTCTTCTAAATCCCCCCCACTCTACCCCTGGGTCACTATCCCCTGTTTCAGTCGTGTATGCACACATTACACCCCTTTTTATGGCAAGTTGTGCTTTTAAATCTTCAATCTCACGCAGGCATTTGGAGTGGTCTGTTGCGCGGGCTGTATTTACGTTTCCTGCTTCGTGCAAAACTTTTACTGCAGCCTGTAGGTCGCTGCATTTACGTTTAACTTCCTCTACCTGTTGCAGCGCAGCCTCTCTCTCTCGGACAGCACGCCGTGCCCTTTGGCAGGCTTTATCACATTGAGCCTGGAATTGACTCATGTGTATCATGTTAATCTGGTTCCTTTCTTCTCCTGTGCTTACCTCCGCTTCCAATTGTTGTGTGCGCGCGGTCTTCCACCGGGCGCACTAAAATGTGAGGATGGTTAGGTACACTATCATAAGTAGGATTCCTATTACGGCCAGTTGTGACAGAATGCGGACCCATGGGTGGATTTGGACATTTGAACCCCAATCCCAGAGGTCCTCCAATGCAGCATGACTGGCCATGATTATTTCCTTTTAGGATTCGTCACTTGAGTATAGGCAAGGTACTAAATTCCTCCCGTAGATTTTACCCAAATTCCCTAGACTGTTCTAGTTCTGACTACACAGTTTGTCCACCTTGTGTTACAGACACCGGGTTTATGGCCCAATTTACTGGTTGAATCTGTATTAGTCCTTCACTCACTTAAGACTGGCCGTCACGTGGGGCATCTGCCCTCTTAATGCAGGCTCAGACGGAGTGTTGGAGAATACCGGGTTGAAGATTCGACTTCGGAGCAACGTATGACTTCTTATCGAAGTCCCATCTGGGGTGCCACTGTTGTACCTGTTAATTCTCAGATACTTTCAACCAGTTTACTTACTCCAAGGTTTTACCCCGGTGCCCTTATTTGCAAGGTGGACAAGGACAAACACAAGTAAAGGTTCAACAAGTTTATTAAATAACACTATTAACCCTTAAATTACCCACATAAAACAAGAGGATACCCCAGCAGATTCAAGTATACTACCCGTAAAGGTGACTTGGTTAAACTGCAGGCCCGATTCTCTGAGTCCCTCTGGTCTGTTGTCACGAAGGTGAGTCTCGATGGCCGCTTCTTCCTTCCTTCCTTGTCTGGTCAGTCTTCCGAATGGTCACGGCTGTCTCCCCTGTCGAGTCTTCGCTCCTGTGTGCCTCTGAATATGTCCCTTTATCCCCAGCCTGCTTGCCTTTCCAGAAACTTCTCTGGCTTCTGACCAATGAAGTCCCAGGAGGGGGTTCCAATACCCAGTGGGTTTCTTGATGTCTGCCTGACAGGACACCAGGGTCCGCCCCCCAGGTGTCCATCTCCATGTTGTTGAACTTGTTATCAGGTAAGGTTTCTACAGGATTTCTTGGTGACAGAAAGTCTGGCCCGATCTGGGCTTCTAACAATAGACCGATGCATTTCAATGAGGTGCCATGATCTCCTGCTAAGTCTCAAGTAGAGTGTAACGACCTTTGATGGGTGGTTGATGGGTCAGGCCCAGACACATTTGTGTATTGTACAATTGGCCTGCCTGCGGTTTGACTGTGTTTGATTTCAATGTGCCCAATTCTTTAATTTAGGATATCCAATTTTATCAGCCTTAAAACTAGGCCCTGTTTATATCACCACACATGGGTGACCAGGCAACAGCCTGATAGAATAGGAGAACTTTCCATGTTCAAAACTGTTGGAATTCCAATGCTCACACAGTATGAAAGGGAACCTGTTGAAGGAGGGGTGCAGTCACAGTGAGACTCCTGAACAATTACAATCTCTCCATCTCCCATTCATATCCAATATCCCATTTACCATTTCTGCAGCAGATTGGGAACACCGACTCGTTCACAGACTAATGGACTCAAAAATCGTCTATCATGTAACCATGATCCTTGCAGACTCCCAGTGAGGTGTCTGTATTAAGGGCAGGTTGGAAAGCATTAACCATCAGAGAGGAAACATCACCTTCATAAAATGGAAAGTTATGGAAATATTAGAGTTAAGTTACGATCTGAAACATTTAATTAAAATTGGTGCTTGTGAAGCGAGGTTTCCAATAACTTAATTTCAATTCCTGCACAAACCTTGACTGAAACTGTAAAGTAAGTCTAACAATTCAGCAAAGATGGTATTTTAATGCAACTAACATTTCTCTCTGTTCTCATTGAAGATCTCCAACAGAAACACAAGGAGACACTCCGGGTACAAACTGAAACACTGAGAGTGAACACTATCCTCATAAAGGAGAAGGTTAAGATTTTCCAGCTGGTTGATCGATACGCTGAGCTAACGGTTATTTTTACTGTTCGAGATCGGACACTTGTCGAACATGAACTGCTGGCTAGAGGCCGAGACCATGAAGAATGGAGAGAGAAACATCTCCGGAAAGAACTGGAAAAAATCCGAAGTGATCAATTGTTTCAGAGCAGCTTTTCCCAGACGGGCAGTTTGCTGCAAAAAATTAGGAGATTATTCCACCAATCCCATTCAAGATCCAAATCTGGGAGTTCAGCAGCAGTGAGCGGAGTGCCGGGAATTGGAAAAACAACAATGGTACAAAAGATTGTTTATGACTGGGCCACTGGGAAAATATACCCACACTTTCAATTTGTTTTCAGTTTTAAATTCCGGGATTTGAACACTATTAACTGTAGAATAAACCTGAAGAATCTGATATTGGATCAATATCCCTACTTTGGGAATATTCTGGGAGAGCTCTGGAAGAACCCAGAGGGATTGCTGTTTATATTCGATGGTTTGGATGAATTCAAGGACAGGATTGATTTTGCCGACAATCGGAGAAATACAGAACCTCAGTCCATGTGCACAGATCCCGAATGCTGGTGTGAAGTGTCTGACATTGTGTACAGTTTAATACAGCACAAGCTGCTCCCAGGATGTTCAGTGCTTGTGACCAGCCGCCCCACTGCATTACATTTATTGGAAAAGGCTGACGTCAGTGTCTGGGCTGAAATCCTGGGATTTGTTGGCGATGAACGGAAGGAATATTTCAACAAGTTTTTTGAAGATCAGACGGTGGCAGCAGCTGTTTTCAAACACGTGGAGGAGAACGAGATCCTGTACACCATGTGTTACAACCCTTCCTAGTGCTGGATCCTCGCTCTGTCACTGGGTCCCTTCTTTACACAAAGAGACAGGAAACGGCAGCAAGTTCCCAAGACCATCACCCAACTATATTCCTACTATATTGACAACATTCTGAAAAACCATTGCCGAGAGATTGAAAACTCCCGTGATGTGTTACTGAAGCTTGGTGAGATGGCCTTCACAGGAGTCTCCAAGAAGAAGATTGTGTTTAGGAATAAAGATTTGATTGAGTACAATCTACAACCTTCCCAGTTCCTGTCTAGATTCCTGATGGGACTTTTAGAGAGAGATGGTTCTGCCCAGAGTGTGGTTTACACATTCCCACACCTCACCAACCAAGAGTTTGTAGCTGCACTCACACAAGTGGTGTGGGAACATCTTTTTTACTCCTGTAACCTTTCTAGAGTGAGTTAGTGAGTGAATGTGAGACTGCGAAGTAGCATTAGTTTCTTGGTTATTTAGCTTTTTGTTTTTTTAAAATTGTTTTTGATACTAAAATGGAAATAAATGAACATGATCTGAGCCATTTTATGCTGCAGGGTGACATAGATTGGGACCGGAATATTGAAGGGTACAAGATGTTTGGGAAGGACAGGGAGTGAGGAAAAGGTGGAGGAGGACTAGCTCTATTAATTAATGATGGTGTTAACACAATAGAGAGGGATGGACTAAGCTCAGGAAACCTGGATGGAGAAACGGTTCAGGAAGAAATTTATGAGAAACGATAAAGGGAAGAAGTCTCTTGTGGGATTGACAGGCCCCTAAACAGTAACCACACAGTAGGAACAAGGTATAAAGGAGTTTGTCAGAAAGAGATGGTGATTATCATTCCGGATTTTATTCTAGATAAAGACAAAAATCAGAGGGACAAAGGTAGCCTAGGTGAGGAATTGATAACTATTTTCAGGATAGTCTATTAGAACAACATGTTTTGCCACCTACGAGGTCAGGCCAAACTTGACCTGGGAAAGTACACAAATAAGGATTAATTAATGACCTGATAGTGGAGGCACCCTGAGATAACAGCCATCATAATGCGATGGAATTTAGCATTCATTTTGAGGGAGGATCTGAGTCTAATATTCTAAACTGAAATAAGTTTAATATTTCACAGTCCACAGACTAGATATATTCAAACAAGAATGATAAATTCCCGGGGAGGGCCAACCCTCTGTGGTTAGTTATAACAGATAAAGACAGTATCAAAGTTAAAGATAAAACATATTTGAGTGACAGATCAGAAGATTTGGCAGATTATCAAAAATAGTAAAGAATGACTGAAAGATGAACAAGGAGGGGAAGTTTAGAGTTCAGTAGAAAGCTCGTCACAAATCTGAAGACAGATGTTGAGAGTTTCCACAGATATTTTTAAACAGAAATGACTGAAAGTGAGTGTTTGTCCACAGAAAGTGAGCCTGTAGAATTAATAATGGAAAATAAGGATATGACATGCGAATTGAACAGATACTTTGAGTTGGTCTTTACAATCGAAGAAACAAGTAACACCCACCCTGCCCTATGATGTTGAGAGACCTTGTTTTAGTTATGTCAAAGTCCTCCAATGATTGGATATGATGCTTAAGGTGGAGGGTGGTTGTTTTCCATGTGTTTCCATGTTTTCCATGCAGTTCTTACCATGTTTATATGTTCACTCCAATGCCTGCATAATGTTTAAAATTGTGTACATATGTTGTTACTGAGAGTTTTTGAAATTAAAGGGGAGGAATGTTATATATGTGGTTTGGAGTGTTATGCCCCTTTAAGAGACCGGGATAGGTGACCCAGGGAACAAGCTGGGGAAGCAGTATTAGAATGACTATGCAACTATTAAGACGTTAAGTAAACTGTTCCTTGTTTTAATTATACTGACCTAAATGGTTGTCTTTTTATTGTTTATAATTAGATGCAAACATAATAGTTGGGCCTGGGACACTACCCTGAGGAACTCCTGCAGTGATGTCTTGGAGCTGAGATGACTGAGCCCCATAACCACAACCATCTTCCCATGTGTCAGGTTTGACTCCAACCAGTACAGAGTCCCTTTAAGAAGCACTGTCTGTGATCTTTCCCCATCATTCTGTAACTCTCATCAGAAATTAGTTTACAACAAGATTCTGAACTTTTACTTCAATCCTAGAACCCAAATCTATCCAATACAGCACGGTGATAGTGCCACACAGCACTCACTGTGAAGGTGGGACTTTATCTACACAAGGAGTGTGCAATGGTCACTCCTACCACTGCTGTCATGGAGAGATGTATTTGTGGCAGGCAGGTTGGTGAGGAAGAGGTCTTGTATGTTTTCCCTCTTGTTGTTCCCTTCACTTGCCACAGACACTCTGTGTCCTTTAGCACTCGGCCAGCTCAATCTGTGTGTGTGTGTGAGAGAGAGAAAGAGGAGGCTGTGTGTGTGTGTGTGAGAGAGAGAGAAAGAGGAGGCTGTGTGTGTGTGAGAGAGAGAAAGAGGAGGCTGTGTGTGTGTGAGAGAGAGAAAGAGAAGGCTGTGTGTGTGTGAGAGAGAGAAAGAGGAGGCTGTGTGTGTGTGAGAGAGAGAGAAAGAGGAGGCTGTGTGTGTGTGAGAGAGAAAGAGGAGGCTGTGTGTGTGAGAAAGAGGAGGCTGTGTGTGTGAGAAAGAGGAGGCTGTGTGTGTGTGAGAGAGAGAAAGAGGAGGTTGTGTGTGTCTGAGAGAAAGAGGAGGCTGTGTGTGTGTGAGAGAGAGAAAGAGGAGGCTGTGTGTGTGTGTGAGAGAGAAAGAGGAGGCTGTGTGTGTGAGAGAGAGAGAAAGAGGAGGCTGTGTGTGTGTGAGAGAGAGAAAGAGGAGGCTGTGTGTGTGTGTGAGAGAGAGAGCTGGTATGTTTGTGTGTGAGAGAGAGAGGTGAGGGACTGGAGTCAGTGTGTGTGAATTGTCAGAGTGTGTGTGTGTCTGTGAGATAGAGTGGAGTCAGTGTGAATGTCTGTGTGTGAGAGAGAGAGAGACAAGAGTTGCAATGTGTGTGTGAGTGAGAGTGTGAATGTGTGAGAGATAGAGGAGAGCTGCTATCTTTATGTGTGTGTGTGAGAGAGGAGTGAGATTGGGATCAGTTTGTGAGCATACATGTGTGAGAGAAAAAATGTCTGTGTGTGTGATAGAGAGGTGAGCGCATGTATGTGACAGAATGAGGGATGTGAGTGAGAGGGATTCAGTGTGTATGGCTGTGTGTGTGTGTGTGGAATAAAGAAAGAGGTGTGTCTGTGTGAGAGAGAGATGACAGAGTTAGTGTGGGGGGGGCCAGTCCGTGCTGCGCGCCGGGTTGGGTAGGGACACTGGGGATCAGCTTGTTAGTGTGTGTCTGTTTGTGTGTGAGCAAGGAGGAGAGTCTTTCTTTATATCACACACACACCCCTATACACAGAATCTCTCCCCCTCTCTCACTCACACCCATCATTCTGACTCACACATGGAAGCACTCAACTCTCTATCACACACACACACACTTTGTTTCTCTCACACATGTACGCTCACACACTGATTCCAATCTCTCTCCTCTCTCACACACACACACACAGAGATATCAGCTCTACTCTGTCTCTCACACACACACACTCTCCTTTCACACTCTCCCTCACACACATTGCAACTCTTGTTTCTCTCTCACACACATTCACAGTTTGTGTGTGTGTGTGTGTTCAGAGGAGAGTGTGGCGTGTGAGGGATAGTGTGGAGCGCTGTGTTTGTGTGTGAGAGAGAGGAGTCTGTGTGTGAGCCTGTATGTGTGAGCGAAACAAGATGTGTCTGTGTGCGTGAGAGAGAGAGAGGAATGTGGGTCTGTGACATAACGTTTCAATGTTTGTTGTGTGTGTGTAAATGCAAGACAGAGAAACGAGTTAGTGTGTGTGTGTAAGAAAGATGTAAAACATGCTACCGTGCAAAGGGACCTGTGGGTCCTTGTGCATGAGACGCAAAAGCCCAGTCTGCAGGTACAACAGGTGATCAAGAAGGCAAATGGGATGTTGGCCTATATTGCGAAGGGGATAGAATATAAAAGCAGGGATGTCTTGATGCACCTGTACAGGGCATTGGTGAGGCCGCAGCTGGAATACTGTGTGCAGCATTGGTCCCCTTATATGAGGAAGGATATATTGGCATTGGAGGGAGTGCAGAGAAGGTTCACCAGGTTGATACCGGAGATGAGGGGTTTGGATTATGAGGAGAGGCTGAGGAGATTGGGTTTGTACTCGTTGGAGTTTAGAAGGATGAGGGGGGATCTTATGGAGACTTATAAGATAATGCGGGGGCTGGATAGGGTGGAGGCGGAGAGATTCTTTCCACTTAGTAAGGAAGTTAAAACTAGAGGACACAGCCTCAAAATAAAGGGGGGTCGGTTTAAGACAGAGTTGAGGAGGAACTTCTTCTCCCAGAGGGTGGTGAATCTCTGGAATTCTCTGCCCACTGAGGTGGTGGAGGCTACCTCGCTGAATATGTTTAAAGCGCGTTTGGATGGATTCCTGATCGGTAAGGGAATTAAGGGTTATGGGGATCAGGCGGGTAAGTGGTACTGATCCACGTCAGATCAGCCATGATCTTATTGAATGGCGGGGCAGGCTCGAGGGGCTAGATGGCCTACTCCTGCTCCTATTTCTTATGTTCTTATGTTCTTATGTCTGCGTGACAGAGATAGACAGGTGTGTATATCTAGGAAATTGGATCAGGAATTGGCTAGCGGATAGGAAACAGAGGGTGGTGGTTGATAGTAAATATTCATCATGGAGTGCGGTTACAAGTGGTGTACCTCAGGGATCTGTTTTGGGGCCACTGCTGTTTGTAATATTTATTAATGATCTGGATGAGGGTATAGTTGGGTGGATTAGCAAATTTGCTGATGACACCAAAGTCGGTGGTGTGGTAGACAGTGAGGAAGGGTGTCGTAGTTTGCAGGAAGACTTAGACAGGTTGCAAAGTTGGGCCGAGAGGTGGCGGATGGAGTTTAATGCGGAGAAGTGTGAGGTAATTCACTTTGGTAGGAATAACAGATGTGTTGAGTATAGGGCTAACGGGAGGACTTTGAATAGTGTGGAGGAGCAGAGGGATCTAGGTGTATGTGTGCATAGATCCCTGAAAGTTGGGAATCAAGTAGATAAGGTTGTTAAGAAGGCATATGGTGTCTTGGCGTTTATTGGTAGGGGGATTGAATTTAGGAGTCGTAGCGTTATGTTGCAACTGTACACAACTCTGGTGCGGCCGCACTTGGAGTACTGTGTGCAGTTCTGGTCCCCACATTACAGGAAGGATGTGGAGGCTTTGGAGAGGGTGCAGAGGAGGTTTACCAGGATGTTGCCTGGTATGGAGGGGAGATCCTATGAGGAGAGGCTGAGGGATTTGGGATTGTTTTCGCTGGAAAGGCGGCGGCTAAGAGGGGATCTTATTGAAACATATAAGATGATTAGAGGTTTAGATAGGGTGGATAGTGATAGCCTTTTTCCTCTGATGGAGAAATCCAGCACGAGGGGGCATGGCTTTAAATTGAGGGGGGGTAGTTATAGAACCGATGTCAGGGGTAGGTTCTTTACCCAGAGGGTGGTGAGGGATTGGAATGCCCTGCCAGCATCAGTAGTAAATGCGCCTAGTTTGGGGGCGTTTAAGAGATCCTTAGATAGGTTCATGGACGAAAAGAAATTGGTTTAGGTTGGAGGGTCACAGTTTTTTTTTTTAACTGGTCGGTGCAACATCGTGGGCCGAAGGGCCTGTTCTGCGCTGTAATGTTCTATGTTCTATGTTCTATATATCTATGTGTGTGTGTGAGAGAGAGGAGTGAGTGAGTGAGAGGAGGAGTGTGTTTGTGCATGTCTATGAGATAGCGTGTCTGTGTGAGAGAGACACAGGATAGGAATGTGTGGGTGTCTGTGTTGGAGGGATTACAGAGTGTGTGTTTGTGAGATAGAGTGAGTGTGAGAAAGAGGAGTGTGTATGTGTGTGAGTGTGTGTGTGTGTGTGTGTGAGAGAGATAGTGTGGAGTGCGTGTATGTGAGAGAGAGTAATGTGTCAATTTTTGGCATGTGTGTGTAAATGTAAGATAGGGAGGGAAGTGTGTGTGTGTCTGTCTGTGTCTGCGTATACGTGCATATTTCTGTGAGAGAGAAAGAGGAGGGTGTGTGTGTGTGAGAGAGAGCTAGTATATTTGCGTCTGAGAGAGAGAGATTTGAGGGACTCGAGTCAGTGTGAGAGAGAGTGTGTGTCTGAGAGAGAGTGTACGTGTGAGAGAGAGAGAATGTGAGAGAGTGTGTTTGTCTGAGAGATTGTGTGGAAGAGAGCGAGAGTGTGTGCGCATCAGTGTGCATGAGAGTGCGTGCGTGAGAGTGTGTGCATGAGAGAGAGCGTGTGAGAGAGAGATCGTGTGTGAGGGAAAGCATGCGTGAGAGAGAGAGTGTGTGTGAGAGAGAGTGTGTGTGAGCGAGAGTGTGTGTGAGAGAGAGCGTGTGTGTGTGAGAGAGATCTGTGTGCATATGACGGAGTGTGTGTGTGCATGTCTGACAATGCGTCCGTGTGAGATAGAGTGTGATAGAGAGAGTGTGTGCGCGTGTGAGAGTGTGTGCATGTGAGAGAGTGTGCGTGTGAGGGAGAGAGTGTGTGCGTGTGTGAGAGAGAGAGCGTGTGCGTGTGAGAGAGAGTGTGTGAGAGTGTGAGTTTGTTTGAAAGAATGTGTGAGAGTGTGTGCGTGTGGCAGTGTGGGTGTGAGAGAGTGTGTGCCTGAGAGAGTGTGTGTGTGTGAGTGTGTGTGTGTGAGAGAGAGTGTGTGTGTATGTGAGATTGTGTGTGTATGTGAGAGTGTGTGTGTGAGAGAGTGTGTGCGTGTGAGAGTTTGTGTATGTGTGAGACTGTGTGTGTGTGTGTGTGTAAGGGAGTGTGTGTGAGTTAAAAAATGTGTGTGAGGGTGAGCGTGTGTGTGAGAGAGATGTGTGTGCATGTCTGACAGTGTGTCCATTTGTGAGAGAGTGTGAGAGTGTGTGCGTGAGTGTGTACATGAGACAGTGTGTGCGAGAGAGTGTGTGCGAGAGAGTGTGTGCGAGAGAGAGTGTGTGCGAGAGAGAGTGTGTGCGTGTGAAAGAGAGTGTGCATTTGAGAGAGAGAGTCTGTGAGAGTATGAGTTTGTCTGAACGTGTGTGGGAGAGCGTGTGCGGGTGTGCATGTGACAGTGTGGGCGTAAGAGAGTGTGTGCCTGAGAGTGTGTGTGAGAGTGTGTGTGTGTGTAAGGGAGAGTGTGCGTGAGGGAGAGAGTGTGTGTGTGAGAGAGAGTGTGTGTGTGAGAGAGAGTGTGTGTGAGAGAGTGTGTGAGGGAGAGTGTGTGTGAGGGAGAGTGTGTGTGATAGAGTGTGTGTGAGTGTGTGTGTGTGTGAGAGCGTGTGTGTGTGAGAGAGAGTGTGTGTGAGAGAGAGAGTGTGTGTGAGAGAGAGAGTGTGTGTGAGAGAGAGACTGTGTGTGAGAGAGTGTGTGTGTGAGAGAGAGTGTGTGAGAGAGAGTGTGTGTGAGAGAGAGTGTGTGTGAGAGAGAGTGTGTGTGAGAGAGAGTGTGTGTGAGAGAGAGTGTGAGGGAGAGTGTGTGTGAGGGAGAGTGTGTGTGAGGGAGAATGTGTGTGATAGAGTGTGTGTGTGTGTGTGTGTGAGAGAGAGTGTGTGTGAGAGAGTGTGTGAGGGAGAGTGTGTGTGAGGGAGAGTGTGTGTGAGAGAGTGCGTGTGAGAGAGAGAGATCGGTGTGCTTGTGACAGGGTGTGTGCATGTCTGAGTGTGTCCATGTGTGCGTGAGAGAGTGTGTGTGAGAGTGTGTGTGTGAGAGCATGTGTGCGTGAGAGCATGTGTGCGTGAGAGCATGTGTGCGAGAGAGCATGTGTGTGCAAGAGAGCATGTGTGTGAGAGAGAGCACGTGTGTGAGAGTGCATGAGCGTGTGTGGGCGTGAGAGAGTGTGTGAGAGAGAATGTGTGAGAGTGTGTGGGAGAGCGTGTGTGTGTGTGTGTGAGAGAGTTTGTGTGTGAGGGAGAGTGTGTGTTAGAAAGAGGAGTGTGTGTGCGTGTGTGTGTGTGTGTAAGAGAGAGAAGTATCTCTGTGTGTGCATCTCTGTGTGTGCAATGTAAGAGTGTGTTTCTGTGTGTTTCCATGTGAGGAAGTTGGAGGTGTTTGTGAGTGAGTGATAATGTTTTGGATAACTCTCACTCTGAGGGTTCACATCCACCCTCATTGCCACACACCAACACACACTCACACCCGCTGATATTGGGAGTGAGACGGACAGACACACACTCTTCCCCGAATGGTCATCATTATTTATTACTCATGTTTTAACATTATCAATTTATTGCTTCAAAATTGTTTGTTCATTGCCCAGCAAGATGTTTCTTTTTATATCTGAGCTTTATTTTTGAACTCATGTTTAATGTTGTGCCAATCTTTTTCTTTCCAATATCTGTTCATCGGCCCGTTGAGTGAGAAAATAACTGAACCTGGCTCTACACAAGAAGGTTGGGGCAGCCGGTAACCACTGGACCAGAGGAGGAGATTGCAGGTCTCTCACCTTCCTTTCTCAGACGGGCTGGAACAGAGATAATGAAGACACAGAAACATACGCTGACCATCCTCCAGAGGAGCTGCTAGATCTTGGCTGGCTCTTTGCTGACAGAGTTTATGAGAAGGAAGTTGTTGCAGAAACAAGTGATCCGCTGGAAGAGGAGCTCCTGGTTCTTTGTCTCCACTGTCAACGCAGACGCAATCTGTCTGGTCTTGAGGAGTTTGCTCCAATTGCTGAAGGAGTCATGGGAAAGATCAGCGGCCAGATGGCAGCAGTGGCCAGAAGCTGCTGCCCCGCTCCACCAAGGTGTTTGTGCCCCAGGAAAAGGACAAGTGAAGGCAAATGTCCACAACTGGCGGCAAGAGAGCAAGAGCACTGTTGGAGATTGAAGACTCGGGGGACAGTGACCCCCGGGGGGTGGTGGAGGGGGTGGAGGGGAGAGGAGCTGGACACAAACTACAAAATACAGGAGGGAGGGGAGTTACATTCGTATTATCTGTGATTTTCATTTACAATTAGCTTGATTCTGTTGTCTGGTCTGCGCTAGTTTTAAGTTAAATCTGTTCCACATGTGACGTGTTTTATATGCTATTGAGTCTTGTAAATAAAAGGTTAATCCTGCTGCTCAGTAATTGGTGCGAATATTCCTCATTTTACAACCTGTAGAACTGTATTTATTCACAATTAAGTGCTATTAAAGTCAGTTAATAATCGGATTCATGTGTGTTTTCTCGTGAAGTTTTATTAAATCAGTCTATATTTCAACAATTGCCGACCTAAATTCTCAATGGAATTTCACAATTCACTCCCTTTCATTTGAGTTGTTAGATTCACTCAACCTGTGATGTGAGACATGCAACTCCGCCTGGGAGTTCACTCCCTCCCGCTGCAGCTTGACAGACATGTCCATCGATATGGTGGGGAATGCGGAATAGTCTGTATTTTGTCGAGTGTTCGCCGAGGTTCATGACACCAGACGGCAGTTTCATGGTCACCTTACACAACGTAGGTTCCGGAATAATGACCATGAAATCGCCGTCTCGTGTCAAAAGCAAACTATTTGGTCCAATACAAACCTCACTCCCCAACCTCTCTATCCCCCTCCCCAGCAACTACCTGAAGCTAAATTAATGTCACAACATTACTGCCATCTTTTACCCAAAACTTAGCTTCAGACCCTGTCCCTCTATATTTAGAATACAGTAAGAAGTTTAACAACACCAGGTTAAAGTCCAACAGGTTTATTTGGTAGCAAAAGCCACACAAGCTTTCGAGGCTCTAAGCCCCTTCTTCAGGTGAGTGGGAATTCTGTTCACAAACAGAACTTATAAAGACACAGACTCAATTTACATGAATAATGGTTGGAGTGCGAATACTTACAACTAATCAAGTCTTTAAGAAACAAAACAATGGGAGTGGAGAGAGCATCAAGACAGGCTAAAAAGATGGTATTGTCTCCAGACAAGACAGCCAGTGAAACTCTGCAGGTCCACGCAACTGTGGGAGTTACAAATAGTGTGACATGAACCCAATATCCCGGTTGAGGCCGTCCTCGTGTGTGCGGAACTTGGCTATCAGTTTCTGCTCAGCGACTCTGCGCTGTCGTGTGTCGCGAAGGCCGCCTTGGAGAACGCTTACCCGAATATCAGAGGCCGAATGCCCGTGACCGCTGAAGTGCTCCCCAACAGGAAGAGAACAGTCTTGCCTGGTGATTGTCGAGCGGTGTTCATTCATCCACCGACCTCCTCAGAAGACAAACACGGGACACAGTGGACAGAGTACCCTTCGTTGTCCAGTACTTCCCCGGAGCTATATTTAACCATATATATATTTAACCAGCCCGTCTCTGACATCTCCTCCAGTCACACAACCCTGTGAGATGTCTGCACCGCTCTAATTGTGGCATCATGAGCGTTCCACATGCAACATGACTTGCATCGATAAACTCTCATCTCCAACATTTCAATTGAAATTTCAAAGCTCAATGGCTTTGAAGCCGAATGGTCCAGATTGCCATGGCCTTCAATGTGAACAGGTTGTTAGTGATGTCACTACAGAGGTTGCCTAGGAAACAATGACTGAACACAGGGGGTGAATGTGAGAAGCTGAAGTTTCCACTTGAAGACATTCCCAGTGTCTCTGAGCAGCTGAACTGGGGAAGCCTTTGGGCAGAGACTGTGCTGCTGCTATTGCCCTTCCCGGCCACCAGGCGTCTCTGTAACGCTCCCGGGGGCTGCCTGTGCGCATGTGCGGGGCGGGAATGCTCCCAGAGGTCAGCGCGCGGGACGCCGCCGCATTGATGCCGTCTCCCCTGGCAACCGCAAGATGGTCGCCGCCGCCGCCTCCCTTGGCAAGGGAATATGGCCGCTGACGGTCTCCCTTGGCAACGCAAAATGGCCGCCGGCGGGGGTGGTGCCATTGCGGCGCGTGCGCAGTGAGGTCTGTCTGCAGCCATTGTCCAGGTTGCCCCCAGTGGATGGGGTTGGGATTGTGCAGCAGATGGAGCAACAATCCCAGTTTCAATAGGGGGACAGAAGCTGCAATGCTGCCCCCTGTTGGTCACTTCTCCCAGTCTCAGCATTGCAGAGTGTTTAAACAAGAGTGCATTGTCACAGCAGCACCTTCACCTTCAGTTTCAGTTCATTTATTAGTCTCAGAAGTAGGCTCACATTAACACTGCAATGAAGTTACTGTGAGAATCCCCTATTCGCCCACACTCCGGCGCCTGTTCGGGTTACACTGAGGGAGAATTTAGCACGGCCAATGCACCCTAACCAGCACGTCTTTCAGACTGTGGGAGGAAACCGGAGCACCCGGAGGAAACCCACGCAGACACGGGGAGGGGACAGCCCGGGGGAAAGCTCCATTCCAACTGTCCCTGGAGTGTCAGATTAACCTGGGTCACTCACGCACCCCCCGGCTAAGACTCACCTCCCTCAGACAGTGAGACCCTCCTGTATCACTCACCTTACTGTAGTCAGATACCCTCAGACTCAGCACTGGGCCCTGGGCGTGTTCTTTAAATGCTGCGATCTATCGTGGAGGAAAGAGTTGGGAGGATTTTGATTTGATTTGATTTATTATTGTCGCGTGTATTGGGATACAGTGAAAAGTATTGTTTCTTGTATGCTGGACAGACAAAACATACCGTTCATAGAGTACATCGGGGAGAAGTAAAAGAGAGGGTGCAGAATGTAGTGTTGCAACATAGGTAGGGTGTAGAGAAAGATAAATCTAATATGTAGCAGGTCCATTCAAAAGTCTGAGGGCAGCAGGGAAGTTCTTGAGTCGGTTGGTACGTGATCTCAGACTTTGTATCTTTTTCCTGACGGAAGAAAGTGGAAGAGAGAATGTGTGCATGAGGTCCTTAATTATGCTGGCTGCTTTTCTAAGGCCGCGGGAAGTGTAGACAGAGTCAATGAATGGGAGGCTCGTCTGCGTGATGGACGGGGCTACATTCACGACCTTTTGTAATTTCTTGCAGTCTTGGACAGAGCAGAAACCATACCAAGCCGTGACACAGAAAGGATGCTTTCTATGGTGCATCTGTAGAAGTTGGTGAGAGTCGTAGCTGACATGCCAAATTTCCTCAGCCTCCTGAGAAAGTAGACGTGTTGGTGGGCTTTCTCAATTATAGTGTCGGCATGGGGGGACCAGGACAGGTTGTTGGTGATGTGGACACCTAGAAACTTGAAGTTGAGACCCAAATGACAAGTTGTCATAGTGTCATAGATGTTTACAGCATGGAAACAGGCCCTTTGGCCCAACTTGTCATGCTGCCCTTTTTCTTTTAACCCCTAAGCTGCTCCCAATTCCCCACATTTGGCCCATATCCCTCTACATCTATCTTACCCATGTAACTGTCTAAATGCTTTTTAAAAGATAAAATTGTGTCCATCTCTACTACTACCTCTGGCAGCTTGTTCCAGACGCTCATCACTCTCTGTGTGAAAAGATTGCCCCTCTGGACACTTTTGTATCTCTCCCCTCTCACCTTAAACCCATGCCCTCGAGTTTTAGACTCCCCTACCTTTGGGAAAAGATATTGACTATCTATTGTGTGTCAACCATAGAATAGCCACAGAATGAAGGAGGCCATTCAGCCCATTCAGCTGGTGTCGACTCTCTGCTAGAGCAATCGAGCCAGTCCCACTGCTCCACCTTGTCCCTGGAGCGCTGCAAATCTTTTCCCATCAGCTTCCCATCCCATTTCCTCCGGAAAGACAGCGAGGAGCAGAGAGGAAAGAGGGACTTGGGAAATAGAAGGTTTCACCTGATGTTCTTGTTGGCAGATGCTCTGTGGTGGATAAAGCTGGCAGCCTCCTCCAGAAAGCAGCACAGAGTGAATGGAAGGGGCAGAATGTGAGTGAGATGAGACACGAGAGAGAGAGAGAGAGGGGTGAAAGCTTTCTGTTTGTCAGCAAAAAGCACAATGGTGGCCCTGTGTCCTTCAGGGAGTGGCCCAGGCCTCGCTCAAAGCCTGCCCTGTCCTCACACTCACTGGGAGACGGCCATTTCTAACATGTTGTCCATGTTTCTGAGCTGACACTGAGACAAACACAACAACAGCAGCCACTATCCGGACAAGTCCTCACGGAGAATGAAATGTCCAAAGCCACTTCAAAGGAAGATTGCGCGGCAGGATTTGTCCCCGAGCTGTGGAGGGAGAGATTTGGATAGATGACCAGAAGCTGGGTCAGTGAGGTTGTGTTTTAGCAATGGAGGTCCAGAGAACAGAAAAGGCCCTTCGGCCCATTGCATCTGTGCCGGTCAAAGACAAATCACCCAACTTGGCTCACGGCCTGGTAAGCCTTGGCATTGCAAATGCATAGCTAAGCACTTCTTAAACGTTCTGAGGGTCTCTGCCTCCACCACCCTTTCAGGCAGAGAGTTCCAGACTCCCACCACCCTCTGGGTGAAAAAGGTTTTCCTCACATCCCCTGTAAACCTCCTGCCACTTACCCTAAATCTATACCCCCTGGTCATTGATCCCACCACCAAGGGGAAAGCTTTCTTCCCGTCGACTCTATCGATGTCCCTCATAATCTTATCCATCTCCATCATGTTCCCCCTCAGCCTCCTCTGCTCCACGGAAAACAACCCCAGGGTGGAATCTTATCACCGTTCAGGCCGGCAGGATTTTCCCATCCCACTGCAGTGAAAGGAGATTTGGCTGGTCACCAGATTCTCCGACCTCGCTGAGCGGGAGTGTGGCGTCAACAGGTGGTAAGATCACACCCTCAGTCTATAAAATCTCTCTTCAGTTCGAGTGGCGGCATGGTAGCACAGTGGTTAGCACTGCTGCCTCACAGCGCCAGGGACCCGGGTTCAATTCCGGCCTCGGGTTACTGTCTGTGTGGAGATTGCACATTCTCCCCATGTCTGCGTGGGTTTCCTCCGGGTGCATTGTCCATGCAAAATTGCCCTGAGTGTCCCACGATGTATAGGTTAGGGGGATTAGCGGGAAAATACGTGGGGTTACGGGGTAAGCCTGGGTAAGAGTCCGTGCAGATTTGATGGGTCGAATGGCCTCATTCTGCACTGTAGGGATTCTATGATTCTATGAACTAAAACTCTCCAGGCCAGGCAACATCCCGGTGAATCTCCTCTGCACCTTTTCCAGTGCTATCACATCCCTCCTATCCTAATGCAATCCACAACTGCACAATTTTTTGATGAGGGGCGGCACAGTGGTTAACACTGCTGCCTCACAGCGCCAGGGACCCGGGTTTGATTCCTGGCTTGGGTCACTGTCAGTGTGGAGTTTGTACATTCTCCCCGTGTCTGCGTGGGTTTCCACCGGGTGCTGCGGTTTCCTCCCACAGTTCGAAAGACGCGCTGGTTAGGTGTATCAGCCATGCTAAATTCTCCCCAAGTTGCCCAAACAGGCGCCAGAGCATGGCGACTACGGATTTTCCACAGTAACTTCATTGCAGTGTTAATGTAACCCTACTTGTGACACTAATAAATAAACTTTTAAACCTGATACTCGATTCCCCCATGTTGGCCTTGTTCTGTGATCATTAATGCGGATGTTTAGATTATTCAATAGTTCTTTGAGGACAGCAGACACAGGGGAAAAAAACATGTGACTCTGTACACAACAGATATATTTCAAGGGGATATTGCAGCTAGCTGTATCTGAGTGGCAGTAATCTTCCCTCAGAATCAGACAGATTGTGGGTTCAGCTCAGAGCCTCAAATACTAGGCCCTTAGCATCGATCAGAGACTCCGAACACAGCATGATGGGAGAGCGGACAAAGGGAAGTGGTGTTGAATTTGTGAGCCTTGTTTTGTGGAAAGCTTTAGTGTTTGGTCAGAATGTTAATTTTTGAGTGGACCTACCATATATTAAGCTGATCTTTCTCTATACCCTATCGGTAACTGCAACACTGTATTCTGCACCCTCTCCTCTCCTTCTCCCAAATGGACTCTATGAACGGTATGTTTTGTCTGTGTAGCGTGCAAGAAACAATACTTTTCACCGTGTCCCAATACATGGGATAGGGCGACATGGTGGACAGTGTTTAGCACTGCTGCCTCACAGCACCAGGATTCAATTCTCGGTTGGGGGTTGAGTTTGCACATTCTCCCTGTGTCTGCGTGGGTTTCCTCCAGGTGCCCCGGTTTCCTTCCACAGTCCAAAGATGTGCAGATTAGGTGGAATCTGAGACGCGACAGAAGCAGGGTAAAGATTTGAAAATGAAGTGTTTCTTACCCACTTTTAAAAGACAATCCACATTCACACCAGTCACATTTCACACACTCTGCTCAGTCCTGTGTTGGGGGGTGTTTAGTGCGGGATCAGTGTTTGCTTTTCTCAAACCGCAGTGATATTCCCAACAAGGGCAAGAGGTTTCAGTGTTTAAACATGTAAACATTACAAAACTAAACCAGACAGAAAGTGATGAGGCCTCACACCTTCAATGGAGTCATCTTCGCTCAGAGTCAGAGAGATTGTGGGTTCAGGTCAGAGCCTGAAATACTAGGCCCTTAGCATCGAGACACACAGAGACAGAGAAACACAGAGACAGATACAGAGAAATGCAGAGACAGAGAGACACACACAGATACATAGAGAGATATACACACAGAGGCAGAGAGAGAGACACAGATCCAGAGAAGTACAGAGACAGAGAGACACACAGATACACAGAGGGATAGAGACAGAGAGAAATACAGAGACACAGATAGAGACACAGAGACACACAGATACACAGAGAAAAACAGAGACAGAGAGACACAAATACAGAGACAGAGTGAAATATACAAATATACAGAGATATATACAGAGAGACAGAGAGAGATACAGATACAGAGAAATACAGAGACAGACACACAGATACACAGAGAAATAGAGACAGAGAGACACACAGATACACAGAGAGATAGAAACGGAGAGAAACAAAGAGACAGAGAGAGACACAAATACAGAGACAGAGTGAAATATACAAATATACAGAGATATACACAGAGAGACAAAGAGAGACACAGGTACAGAGAAATACAGAGACAGATACACAGATACACAGAGAGATAGAGACACAGAGAGACGCACAGATACACAGAGAGATAGAAACAGAGAGACACACAGGTACACAGAGAGATAGAAACAGAGAGTCACACAGATACACAGAGAGATAGAGACAGAGAGTCACACAGATACACAGAGAGAAAGAGACAGAGAGACACACAGATACACAGAGAGATAGAGACAGAGAGTCACACAGATACACAGAGAGAAAGAGACAGAGAGACACACAGATACACAGAGAGATAGAGACACAGAGAGACGCACAGATACACAGAGAGATAGAAACAGAGAGACACACAGGTACACAGAGAGATAGAGACACAGAGAGACGCACAGATACACAGAGAGATAGAAACAGAGAGACACACAGATACACAGAGAGATAGAGACAGAGAGACACACAGATACACAGAGAGATAGAGACAGAGAGACACACAGATACACGGAGAGATAGAGACACAGAGAGACACACAGATACACAGAGAAATAGAGACAGAGAGACACACGCATAAACACACGAACAGAGAAATACAGAAAGAGAGTTTGGCAAAGTCAGATTTAATTTTCCATTCAATATTTATTTAAAAATTCAGAGAATATTTGACAGGAAAATTGAATTTAAAGTTAACAAAAGTGAACCTGACCTTTGAGCTTCACAATGAGATCTGAACCCCTACGCTCTGAGCTGCCCAATATCTGTACAGCTGTACCAAACACCAGAAAGAGAAAACCAGAGCTCAACATCACGGGAAATGAACAATTGTGAATAAGGAACGAGAAAAGTTATTAATTTATACCTGAGATTTAAACTACAGGAAAACTATTCACTACAATTACATTACAACAAAAGTTACCTTCTACATTTCACACTGAAAACTGAACTACCGCCCACAATTGTCTCAGTGACAGATTCAGAATGATAAACTGAGAGAATTTCACTGTTGGAGTCACCGACAGCAGATATTGTATTTGTGTCAATCAGAAATCTTAATAATCAGCTGAGGGAAATCTACAACGTCCAAAATTCAACCCATCACTTGATCTGTAAAAGAAAGATACAATAATGAAGCAGATGTTTATGATGCGGGACATTAATGTTAGAGTTTTTAATCAATGAATCATTTAGAGATTTTTCAAATCCCTTCTGTCAGTTTGACAATCCACTCTGACACCAGTCACATTTCACACTCTCTGCTCAGTCCTGTGTTGGGGGGGGGTGTTTAGTGTGGGATCAGTGTTTGCTTTTCTCAAACCGCAGTGATATTCCCAACAAGGGCAAGAGGTTTCAGTGTTTAAAAATGTAAAGATTTCAGAACAAAACCAGACAGAGAGTGATGAGGCCTCACACCTTCAATGTAGTGATTCCCCCAATCTTTCCTTTTGTATATTGCTTCCTTCCTCTGTCTGAAGTATTGGAGACGTCGACATCACTGAAACAATACAATCTCTCGGGACAATCACTGTAAACAGCTTCTGGAAACAAAGTTACCACTTTAATCACCCAAAAAGCTGAATGTCCATTCAAACATCTCCCTCCCCATATCCTTGTAAATGCAAAGATAACTCCCATTTCCCCAAAGCAGGAAGATGTGAAATGGAAACATCTTCAGCTTTTTACACACTGCACTTTTCCACGGACCAAAATGTTTCAAAACATTTGCTGAAGTTTTGTTTTAAACTCTTTATCAATGTCCTTCCAGGTTTAGTGTGAAGGTTTGTGTTCCACACTGAGCCCCTCTCAGTCTCCACACGGAGCTTGTGTGTGTGCTGATGCTCCTGTCATTTTGGATGGATACTGTGTGAAGCTGCATTCTCTCCCAGTGAGTTTCTGATCTACTTCACTCTCTCTGCGGCTGGAGCAATGTCCAGCAGGCAGCAGAGGATGGCAGTGTATCACTGTCAGCACAATAGACAAACAGCCTTTAGCAAGAGAGGCTTTGACCCTTTTTCAAACCAAATCCCCAATTTGATGTTTCCAGCTGCGCTGTTTACAATGCTGCTGAATATTGTGTGTCTTTGGTAAACTGGGATGTGTAGCATTCAGTCACATTAAGTAGTCAATAAATACGTCAACACTGTGCGTATCTTTCTGTGTGTGTGTGTCAGCGTGCATGTGTGTCAATGTATTTAAATCTCAAAGGAAAATAGGAGCAGGTGGAGGCCATTTGGCCCATCGATCCTGCGCCAGCATTCAAACAGATCATGGGGCACGTACGCACACAAAACACGCACACACCAACACACACAAAACACGCACACACACAAAGCACGCACACACAAACACACATAAAACACGCACAATAAACACACACACAAACACAATAAACACACAAACACACAGAAACACACACACACACATCAAAAACACAGCACTGCTGCCTCACAGCGCCAGGGACTCGGGTTCGGTTCCCGCTTTGGGTCACTGTCTGTGCGGAGTTTGCATGTTCTCCCCGTGTCTGCGTGGGTTTCCTCCGGGTGCTCCGGTTTCCTCCCACAGTCTGAAAGACGTTCTGGTTAGGGTGCATTGGCCGTGCTTAATTGTCTCTCCGCGTCAGAGAGACAAGATCGGGTAAATGCATGGGGTTATGGAGATGGGGCCTGAGTGGGATTGTGGTTGGTGCAGACTCAATGGGCCAAATGGCCTCCTTCTGCACTGGAGGAGTCTAGGATTCTGTGAAAACACACAGAAACAGATATTCTCACCCAGTAACACTCACACGCACACAGTAATAAACACACACCGAAACATGTCCACGCACACACACACACGCACGCATGCACACACGCATGCACACACACACACACAAACAGACACACACACACACACACAAACAAACACACACACACATATTCCTATTTTATTTCACACAATCGATTTGCGTCTTGAACATGCTGAATGATTGGGCTTCCACATCCCCCTGGAATAGAAAATTCCAAAGATTCACCACCCTCTGAGTGAAGAAATTCCTCCTCATCTCAGACTTCAATTGTCTGCCCCTGATTCTGAGATTGTGTCCCCTGGTTCTAGTCTCATCAGCCAGGGGAAACATCCAATCTACATCCACCCTGTCACACCCTGTAAGAATTTTAAGTCTGTTTCAATGGGGTCGCCTCTCATTCTTCAAGGGTTCAAGGCCGACTTCCGGACTTGATGGCCATGGAAGTTGTGCTCATAACGGGGCCAAACAGCTGGATTATCAAACAGTAAATCCTGCCGGGATCATGTATCAGTAAACTCTGCCCGAAACCTCTCTCAGTTATTACAATCTGGGCCTTGTATCAGTAATCTCTGCCCGAAACCTCTCTCAGTTATTACAATCTGGGACTTGTATCAGTAATCTCTGCCCGAAACCTCTCTCAGTTATTACAATCTGGGCCTGGTATCAGAAATCTCTGCCCGAAACCTCTCTCAGTTATTACAATCTGGGCCTGGTATCAGTAAACTCTGCCCTAAACCTCTCTCAGTTATTACAATCTGGGCCTTGTATCAGTAATCTCTGCCCTAAACCTCTCTGTTATTACAATCTGGGCCTGGTATCATTAATCACTGCCCGAAACCTCTCTCAGTTATTACAATCTGGACCTTGTATCAGTAATCTCTGCCCGAAACCTCTCTCAGTTATTACAATCTGGGCCTGGTATCAGTAAACTCTGCCCGAAACCTCTCTCAGTTATTACAATCTGGGACTTGTATCAGTAATCTCTGCCCGAAACCTCTCTCAGTTATTACAATCTGGGCCTGGTATCAGAAATCTCTGCCCTAAACCTCTCTGTTATTACAATCTGGGCCTGGTATCAGTAATCACTGCCCGAAACCTCTCTCAGTTATTACAATCTGGGCCTGGTATCAGTAATCACTGCCCGAAACCTCTCTCAGTTATTACAATCTGGGCCTGGTATCAGTAATCACTGCCCGAAACCTCTCTCAGTTATTACAATCTGGACCTTGTATCAGTAATCTCTGCCCTAAACCTCTCTCAGTTATTACAATCTGGGCCTGGTATCAGTAAACTCTGCCCGAAACCTCTCTCAGTTATTACAATCTGGGCCTGGTATCAGTAATCTCTGCCCTAAACCTCTCTCAGTTATTACAAGCTGGGCCTGGTATCAGTAATCTCTGCCCGAAACCTCTCTCAGTTATTACAATCTGGGCCTGGTATCAGTAATCTCTGCCCTAAACCTCTCTCAGTTATTACAATCTGGACCTTGTATCAGTAATCTCTGCCCTAAACCTCTCTCAGTTATTACAAGCTGGGCCTGGTATCAGTAATCTCTGCCCGAAACCTCTCTCAGTTATTACAATCTGGGCCTGGTATCAGTAATCTCTGCCCTAAACCTCTCTCAGTTATTACAATCTGGACCTTGTATCAGTAATCTCTGCCCTAAACCTCTCTCAGTTATTACAATCTGGGACTTGTATCAGTAAACGCTGTCCGAAACCTCTCTGTTATTACAATCTGGGCCTGCTATCAGTAATCTCTGCCCTAAACCTCTCTCAGTTATTACAATCTGGGACTTGTATCAGTAATCTCTGTCCGAAACCTCTCAGTTATTACAATCTGGGCCTGGTATCAGTAATCTCTGCCTGATACCTCTCTCAGTTATTACAATCTGGGTCTTGTATCAGTAAATTCTGCCCTTCAGCTGATTGGAGAATATCATTGTGAATATTACTGAGTTTGGGATGTAATAATTTCCTGCTGTTGCCAATATGGCTATTTTTAACATAGTTTCTGGGATCCTCCAGTCTCCCCTCAGCAGCTTTCTGGGCAGTGAGAGGTGACACACCGTTCACTAGCAGAGGGAGTTTTTGGTCCTGTCGCTGTCAATGGGATTTCCCATTGAAGTCACCTCACGCTAGCAGGAAACCAGAGGCAGGGGAACGAGAGCAGAGAATTCCCCACGAGTGAACAGCCGGAGAATCCCGGACATTAGCTCCTTTCCCAGTTATCACTGCACTCAACCCAGTCGCTGTTTATACGCTCAGTTGTCTCAGTGAATACTACATTACACCATGCTGCTGTGGACACTACAATCAACCCTTTCTGAGTTCTCACTGTATTAATACCATGTATGGATTGATATTTCATTGGACCATGTGCTGGGTTAGATGAATATTTATTGATTCTTGTGATGTGGGTGTCACTGGCTAGGTCAGCATTTATTGCCCATTCCTAGTTGCCCTGGAGAAGGTGGTGGTGAGCTGCCGTCTTGAACCAGCTGCTGTCTATGTGGTGTAGGTACACCCACAGTGCAGTTAAGGAGGGAACCTGCTTAAATTATCACTGCATTTAACCATGTCACTCTTTATAAAAAATAAACTAGACCATGTCTGGGTAATGAATGTGGAGCATGTCTCCATTTCTCTTTACCTCAGCACTGTATCTGTGTATATAACACTTTATACAGTTTCAATGTTATTTATTAGTGTCACAAGTAGGCTTACATTAACACTGCAATGAAGTTGCTGTGAAAATCCCCTAGTTGCCACACTCCGGCGCTGTTCGGCTTCACTGAGGGAGAATTTAGCACGGCCAATCCACCGAACAGCATGTCTTTCAGACTGTGGGAGGAAACCGGAGCACTCGGAGGAAACCCAGACACGGGGAGAACATGCAGACTCCACACAGACAGTGACGCAAGTCGGGAATTGAACCCGGGTCCCTGGCGCTGAGAGGCTGCAGTGCTAACCACTGTGCCACCCCTATAAACTAGATACAGTTTCTCTTCTTAATGCATGGGGCCATCCCTCTGTATATACTACAATTGGTCTTTACTTAGTTATTGCTTCACTCAACTATGTCACTGTTTCCAATGCACTCAGTGAAGTCACAGTTATTAACGCACGCAGCCATGCCTCTATCGACACCACACCCGACAATTTCTAAGCTGTTGCTGCACTTCCCCAGGAATAGATTTGATCTGTTTCTCTTACATTCAGCATCATCGGAGATACTGCTGTGTTCGGCCTTGTTTCATTCATTACTCAACTCACCTGTGCCTCAGTTTTATTTTACACAAGTTCCTGTCTTTCTTATTCCTACATTCTACCCTGTTTCAGTTGTTACTGCACTAAAAAATCTCTCTGTTAGATAGACAGAGAAAGAGAGTCAGCTGGATGGATAGACGAATATTCCTTTAAAGTTATATATTTGTGTGAGTCAGCTGGTGCCACCACTCTTGTTTGGAACGGTTTTTGTTTGGTCTTGTTACCAGCTATTGGGTGCTGTGTGAAATGTCCAATTGCTCCAGTATTGTGTGTGTAATATTGGTGTTGAAAGATTGGGTGAATTTCGCTCGAGTCTCTTGGAGATGAGCAGAAATTGAGGAAGGGAAATAAAGTTGAACATCGGTAAAGGGAAAGTGACCACAGTCCCAGATGACGATCTGCTTCTCTCCCCTTTGAGGGGGAGAACTCACTGGCGGTGATTTACCACACCTCAGGCCAGGGGAAAGGTTGAAAGGGTTGGGCTTTCATGACGTGTTGGAGACTTTGTGCATCTCAAACCAGCTGTCCAGCCAACTGAGTGAACCAACTTCCATATTGCCACATTTCAATGCATGTTGCACAACCTGGTCACAAACTATTGAATTGGAGATTACTCACTGATATTGGGATTGATCTGTGACAATTCTCACAGTCGCGTATGTGTGTGTGTTTATGTGTGTGTGTGTATGTATGTTTCTGTCTGTGTGCATGTTAGTGGATATGTTTTTACAGACTCCCAGAGAGAGAGCGAGAGATGCAGAGACCAACAGATGACAGGGTCAAGGAGAGTGAGAGAAAGAGAGAGCCAGATTGAGAGAGGCACTGAGAGACAATGTCTGTCCAAATCCTCTTGAAGCCACTTTGCATTTTCCTCACAACTCACATTCCCACCGAGCTTTGTGTCATCCGCAAACTTGGAAATATTACATTAGGTCCCCACATCCAAATCATTGATAAACATTGTGAACATCTGGGAACAAAGTCCAGATCCTTGTGGCACAGCCGGCCGACACAAGACGGAGAAATCATCTGGCCGGGAACACAACAGCGACATTTTTCAGAGAAGCTCGGAGCCAGCTGTGTCTCAGTGGATCATAATCTGACCTCAGGATCATTCCATTGTGGCTTCAGTTACAGCATCAAATTCTCGGCCAGGCTGGAAAACAAATCACTCCTCAAATCCCCAAATAAAACGTTCTGGGATCTGAACTTAAAATGCTGTAACTGATCATGGAGGAAAGAGTGGGGTCTAATAGACACTGAGAAGATAACTTGCATATGAATCATAGAACGGTGACAGCACAGGAGGCCATTCAGCCCCATCAAGCCAGTGCGACACTCTGCAAGAGCAATGTCACTATTCCCACTCCTCCACCCTTTCCCCGTCACCCTGTAAATATTTCCCCTTCAGCTTCCCATTCAACGTCCCCGGAAGTCCATGATGGAATCCGCTTCCACCTCGCCCTCAGACAGTACATTCCAGATACTGGACACTCACTACGTTAGAAACATTTCCTCATGTTGCCGCTGTCGCCATTTACCTGAATTCAGCATCCTCTGGTTTTCAACCTTTCCCCCAATGTGCCGATTATCTCAAAGCCGATCCTCTCAGTCCCGGGATGTCCCTGCAGGAGTTCCTCAGCGTGAGTGTCCGAGGCCCCAACCACCTTCAGCTGCTCCAACACTGACCTTCCCTCCATCACAAGGTCTGAAGCGCGGATGTTCGCTGATGATTGCACAATGTTCAGCACCATACGCAACTCCTCAGATACTGAAACAGAAAATAAGGACATACCAAACAGGTCAGGCAGCATCTGTGGAGAGAGAAACAGATTCTGGGACCAGGGGGACTGAGAGACAGGCAGATTGAGAAAAATATGCACACACACTAACACTCACACTCAGACAGCCTAAAACTAAACAGATATAGAATGGAGGAGGAATCCCTTCTCCCTCTGTAAATAGAGATTAACTCGATTTCTCTTCCAAAAAGACAGCACATCTGGATGGGCAGAATAGTCTCCAATTCTACCCATGGTCCTTTTCTGATCTCCATTCTTCACATCTGCACACGTTGGCTTCAGCTCCAGTTTGTGAATGAAAGCAAACCCCTGTCCATTACAAATCCACTCAGCCTTTTCCCTCTGCTCTCTCCACACACAATCTACAAGACACAAACAGGAAAGATGGATTCCAGGAGAGAAAGGTCACACCTGATCCTCCTCTCAATGGATTCTCTGTCGCCAGAGAGAACATTCCAGCTCCTACAGAAAGTCACAACTGATTCATGTCAGGGACAGAATTGGAATGAATTAGACACAAGA
Organism: Mustelus asterias; assembly: GCF_964213995.1. Lineage (NCBI taxonomy): Eukaryota > Metazoa > Chordata > Chondrichthyes > Carcharhiniformes > Triakidae > Mustelus > Mustelus asterias. Next base: position 233,862 of record NW_027590464.1, read on the forward strand.
GAGATGAAAGGTTTCTGCTCATCATAAAAAAGCTAAAGAGTCACTCAATGCCATTAAGGGAGAGACCTCGCTGGTCTGTCTTTGACCCAAGTCACACACTGACTCTGAATGTCCTCACAGCAACTTGGGGATGGACATTTCTAAAGTACAATTCATGGCTTTAGGGTTTCCAAAAGTGTTTCACCGACAATGGAGCGGTTTTGAAATGTTGTCAGTGTTATTTAGGAAATAAGCAAACTTTTGATGCCACACGCATTGAGTTTAAAAATTGGCAAGCCATGTTGCAGCTTCATAGAACCATTGTTAGGCCGCACTTGGAATATAGTGTTCAATTCTGGTCGCCACACTACTAGAAGGATGTGGAGGTTTTGGAGAGGGTACAGAAAAGATTTACCAGGATGTTGCCGGGTATGGAGGGCATTAGCTATGAGGAGAGTTTGGAGAAACTTGGTTTGTTCTCACTGGAATGACGGAGGCAAGGGGGGTGACCTGATAGAAGTCTACAAGATTATGAGAGGCATGGACAGAGTGGATAGTCAGGAGCTTTTTCCCAGGGTGGAAGAGTCAATTACTAGGGGGCACAGGTTTAAGGTGTGAGGGACAAGGTTTAAAGGAGATATACGAGGCAAGTTTTTTGCACAGAGGGTGGTGGGTGCCTGGAACTCGCTGCTGGGAGAGGGAGTGGAAGCAGATACAATAATGCGTTTTAAGGGGCGTCTGGAGAAATACAAGAATAGGATGGGAATAGAGGGATATGGTCCCTGGAAGGGTCGGTGTTTTTAGTTCACACATGGTTGGTGCAGGCTTGGAGGGCCGAAGGGCCTGTTCTTATGCTGTAATTTTCTTTTTTCTAATTTCAGAGAGAGATATATACAGATACAGAGCCATAGAAAGACAGAAGCAGGATGGGATTGTGCTGTACATGTTTCCGAGCTGACATTGAGACACACACGAGATGTACACCAATGATTTGGATGAGGGAACCAAAAATAATATTTCCAAGTTTGCTGATGCCATGAAACTTGTTGGGAATGTGAGGAGTGAGAAGGATGTTAAAATGTTTCACAGTGACTTCAGAAAATTGAGTGAATGGGTAAATGCGTGGCAGATGCTGTATAACGTGGACAAACGTGAATTTAACTACTTCGGACAGAGAAGCAGAATGGCAGAGGGTTATTTAAATGGTGATAGATTGGGAAATGTTGATATACAAAGGGACCTGGGTGTCCTAGTACACCAGAGACTGAAAGCAAGCATGCAGCTGCAGCAAACAGTTAGGAAGGCAAATGATATGTTGGCCTTCATTGCAAGAGAACTTGAGGAAAGGAGCAAGGATGTCTTACTGCAGCTGTACAGGCCCTCGGTGAGACCACACCTGGAATATTGTGGACAGTTTTTGTCTCTGTAACTATGAAATGCTGCACTTACCATAGAGGGAGAGCAGCGGAGGCACAGCAGACTGATTCCTGGGATGGCAGGATTGTCGTATGAGGAGAGATTGAGTCGACTGGGCCTGTATTCACTGGAGTTCCGAAGAATGAGAGGGGATCGAATTGAAATGTATAAATTCTGACTGGGCTGCACTGACTGAATACAGGGATGTTGTTCCCTCCAGCTGAGGGGCTGAGGGGGTGGGGAGAGGGGGGGGGGGGGGGAGAGGCTGGAACAAGGGGTCACAGATGGTGAAACTTTGCAATATGTTTAATCAGTAGAAACCGATCCATCTCAGTCTGTGAACGATGACTGAGCCTCCACAGCCCTCTGGGATAGGGAATTCCAAAGATTCACCATCCTGGAAGCACACGGAATTCAGGAAAACTTGGCGAGATGGATCGGAAACTGGTTTAGTAATTGGACACAAAGGGTGGTGTTGGAAGGCTGTTTGAGTGGCTGGAGGCCGGTGTCCAGTGGTGCACCACAAGGCTCCGTGCTGGGGGGCTTATTATTGTTACACATCAATGAGACAGATGATAATGTGGGGGCAATGATAAGCAAGGTTCCAGATGACACCAAGATTGGTAGGATGGTTAATAGGGAAGAAGGTTGTAGGTTACAGGAAGATATCGCTGGGTTGGTCAGATAGGCAGAGCAGTGGCAGATGGTATTTGACCCTGATAGGTGCGAGGTGATGCACTTTGGAAGCAGTAACAAGGCAAGGGAGTATTTAATGAGTTGCAGGACACTGGGAAGCTCAGAGGAACATATGGATCTGGGGCAATTATTCACAGATCCCTGAAGGCAGCAGAGCAGGTGAATCAAGTGGTAAAGAAGGCAGATGAGACACTTGCTTTTATCAGTCATGGCGCAGAGTAGAAGAGCAAAGAGTTAATGTTGGAGTTGTACAGAGTGTTGGTTAGGCCACAGCTGGAGTACCGTGTGCAGATCTGGTCACCACACCAGAGGAAGGATATGATAGCACTAGAGGGGGGTACAGAGGAGGCTCAGCAGCAAGTTGCCTGGGATGGAGTATTTGAGCTCCACGGAGAGACTGGAAAGGTTTGGATTGTTTTCTTTAGAGCAGAGAAGGCTGATTGAGGTGTGTAAGATTATGAGGGGTATGGACAGGGTGAATAGGAAACAGCTGTTCCCCTTGGTTGAGGGGTCAATCATGAGGGGACAAAGTTTTAGGGCAAAGGGCAGGAGATTCAGAGGAGAGTTGATAAAAACATTCACTCAGAGGGTGATGGGAATCAGGAAAGTACTGCCTGGGAAGGCAGTGGAGGTCGGAAACCTTACAACCTTTCAAAAGCATTTGGATGAGCACTTGAAACATCACAACATTCAAAGATATGATACAAGAGATGGAAAATTGGATTAGCACAACTTTAGTGGTAGTTACTGTTGGTGCAGACTCAATGGGTCGAAGGGCCTTTTCTTCACTGTACCACTCTATGACTCTGAGGGAAGAAATTCCTCCTCACAGGAAGCAGAGAGTCGGAATAAATGGGAGCTTTTCTGGTTGGCGGATGGTAACTAGTGGCGTGCCGCAGGGATCGGTACTGGGGCCTCAACTATTTACCATTTAGAAAGACGATCTGGAGGAGGGGACTGAGGTTTGGGGAACAAAGTTTGCAGACGACACAAAGATAAGTGGAAAAGTGAATCGTGTGGAGGGCGTAGAAGGTCTGCAGAGAGATTTGGACAGGCTGAGTGAGTGGGCGAGGATCTGGCAGATGGAGTATAACGTTGACAAATGCGAGGTTATTCACTTTGGAGGAAATAATAGCAAATCGGATTATTATCTAAATGGAAAAAAATTACAACATGCTGCTGTGCAAAGGGACCTGGGGGTCCTTGTGCATGAGACGCAAAAACCCAGTCTGCAGGTGCAACAGGTGATCAGGAAGGCAAATGGGATGTTGGCCTATATCGCAAGGGGGTTAGAATATAAAAGCAGAGATGTCTTGCTGCATCTGTACAGGGCATTGGTGAGGCCGCAGCTGGAATACTGTGTGCAGTATTGGTCCCCTTATTTGCGGAAGGATATATTGGCCTTGGAGGGAGTGCAGAGAAGCTTCACCAGGTTGATACCTGAGATGAGGCGTGCTGATTATCAGGAGAGACTGAGCAGATTGGGTTTGTACTCGTTGGAATTTAGAAGGCTGAGGGGGGATCTTATAGAGACCTATAAGATAATGAAGGGGCTGGATAGGGTAGAGGTGGAGAGATTATTTCCACTTAGAAAGGAAGCTCGAACTAGAGGGCACAGCCTCAAAATAAAGGGGGGTCAGTTTAGGACAGAGTTGAGGAGGAACTTCTTCTCTCAGAGGGTGGTGAATCTTTGGAATTCTCTGCCCACTGAAGTGGTGGAGGCTACCTCGTTGAATATGTTTAAAATCACGGACAGATGGATTCCTGATCGGTAAGGGAATTAGGGGTTATGGGGATCAGGTGGGTAAGTGGAACTGATCCACTTCAGATCAGCCATGATCTTATTGAATGCGGGGCAGGCTCGAGGGGCTAGATGGCCTACTCCTGCTCATATTTCTTATGTTCTTATCTCAGTCCTAAATGTCCTGTCCCCTTACTCTGTGACTATGCCATGGTTCTCGACACACACCCCCCCCCTTCCCCCCCCCCCCCCCCCCCGCCAGGGGAAACATCCTTCCTGTATCTACTCAGCTAATCTTTGGGGGTTGGGGAGAGTTATAGAACAAAGAGATCGAGGGGTACATGTTCATAGCTTCTTGACAGTGGAGTCACAGGTGGACAGAGTGGTGAAGAAGGCATTCGGCACGCTTGGTTTCATTGGTCAGAACATTGAATACAGGAGTTGGGACGTCTTGTTGAAGTTGTACAAGACATTGTTAAGGCCACGCTTGGAATACTGTGTACAGTTCTGGTCACCCTATTTTAGAATGGGTATTATTAAACGAAAGAGTGCAAAAACGATTTACTAGGATGCTACCGGGACATGATGGTTTGGGTTTTAAGGAGAGGATGCACAGACTGGGACTTTTTTCCCTGTCGCCGAGAAGACTGAGGGGTGATTGTATAGAGGTCTATAAAATAATGAGGGGCATGGATCAGCTAGATAGTCACTATCTTCTCCCAAAGGTAGGGGAGTCTAAAACTAGAGGGCATAGGTTTAAGGTGAGAGGGGAGAGATACAAAAGGGTCCAGAGGGCAATTCTTTTCACACAGAGGGTGGTGAGTGTCTGGAATGAGCTGCCAGGGGCAGTAGTAGGGGCGGGTACAATTTTATGTTTTAAAAAGCATTTAGACAGTTACATGGGTAAGATTGGTACAGAGGGATATGGGCGAAACACAGGCAATTGTGATTAGCTTAATGGTAAAAACTGGGCGGCATGGACAAGTTGGGCCAAAGCGCGTTTCCATGCTGTAAACCTCTATGACTCGACCCTGCTGAGCCCTGTAAGAATTGTCCAAGTTTGAGTGACGTCACCTCTCATGCTTCTCAAGTGCATAAAGTAAAAGTCCATTTTCTTTCCTCAGAGGACAATCCCTCCATCCCAGGAATTAATGCAGTGAAATGTCATTGAAGTCCCTCTCGGACAAGAATGTCTTTCCTTAGGTAAGAGGATAAAACTGTACACAACACTCCGTGTGTGGTTTCACCACTAATTCAACCTCTCCCACATCCCCTTGAAGAGTCTACATCCTCCTCACAACTCACACTTCCACCTGCTTTCATGTCATCTGCAAACTCGGAAATATTACATTTGATCCCAAACGTCCAAATCAATGATATGGATTGTGAACAGCTGGGCTCCCGAGTACTGATCCTTGTGATAAGCCGCTGGTCACAGCCTGGCACCCTGAAAATGACCCATTTGTACCCAAGCTCTGTTTTCTGTCCGTTAACCATTTCTCAATCCATGCCAGTATTATCAGGGTAAATACGTTGCATCACGGGGATAGGGCCTGGGTGGGAATGTTGTCAGCGCAGGCTCGATGGGCTGTATGGCCTCCTTCTGCACTGTAGGGATTCTATGATTCTAATATGTACATACGTCAGTGAAGGTGGCAGGGCACTTTGAGAGAGCAGTAAATGAAGTATATGGTATCCCAGCTTTTATTAATGGAGGAATTGAGGACAAGAGTAAGGAGTTCATATTGAACTTGTATAAGACACTCGTTAAGCCTCATCTGGAGACTGTGCCCAATTCTGGGCACCGTACTTGAGGAGGAATGTGAAGACATTGGAGAGAGTGCAGAGGAGATTCACAAGAATGATTCCAGGGAATAAGATCCGCAGCTACGAGGGTAGATTGGAGAGGTTGGGACTGTTTTCCTTGGAGAAAAGAAGGCTGAGGTGAGACTTGAGAGAGAGATTCAAGATCCTAAGGGTTATCAACAGGTTAAAGAGTGAGAAACTCTTCCCTCTCAAGAGATGGTCATGAACTAGAGGGCACAGATTCTAAATGATGGGGAAATGGATCAGAAGTGAAGTGAGAAAAAGCACTTCATCAAGAGGGTGTTTGGAATCTGGAACAATCTTCCTGAAAGCCTGTTCCAATATTCAATAAGATCCTGGCTGATCTGTGATCTAACTCTCTGTCTCTTAACCCCTTGGATGAAGAAAAATCTATCAACCCCAGGTTTAAAATGATAACAAGTGACTGAGCATCAATAGCCATTTGCAGAAGATTGTTTCAAACTAAGTCCACACCACATCTGGCAATGTTTCCATTTCTACAATTCTAAAATTCTAAACTGAGGCTAACATTCAAATATTCCCAAATCCTGGAGTTCCCAGCCAGCAGAAAAACGTGTTCTTTATCAGCCTCTCTCTTTCCCTCATTATTTTCAATGTTTGATTAAATCAGCCCCCAACTTAAATTCCAGCGGTTAAGAATAATGTTTAATCTGCACTGTTCATCAAATGTTCCCAACACAAATACTGTAATGGGCTAAATACAGAGTAAAATTCCCTCTGCTCTGTCCAAGGAATGTTTCAGCACAGATTTTTATTTTGAAGTTTAGGAAAAACAGGAATCAAATTGCTCAGCATCCCAGTGTGGCCTCCTGTTTATTTCAATCAGCCCTTCACATTCAAACATGAAGTTGAAGCTTCGAATACTGTCTGTGGCAGCGTTTGTGGATTCAGTTGTTCTCCTGCTTTTTCACTTGTCTGAAGGATTTGAATTATAGACATTGTTTAATCATTCCTTTCTCTCAGCACATGGAACTTGTGAATCTTCAAGGCAGACAATCTCATGTAATTCACAACAAACTGCATCTTTATTCATCCGTCCATTTCCTATCTCTGAATGGATCACACACATTTCCAGAATGCAGGAAGCTCTCAATGGAAACTGCTTCCAATTATTCCCCAATACAATTGTTCGCACTTGACTGTAAACTACATTCCACTGACATTCCCAAAGCAGCCACAGAAAAGTGACTGGTTATTTTAAACACTGAACCTGAACTATTTGAGCTGATGATTGACTCACATTGTACAGAAATGTTGATCCTGTTTTGATGAGAGTGATCAGATTAACATTGTAACATGAAGACAGCCTCCGTACTGAGATTAACCACATTTACAACAATTCCGCAATATCAGATCCATTGCTGTGTGTATTGTGCGAATTCAGCTGTGAAATATCTGGACATTTGGAGCTTCCACTGTTTCTGTCATTTCATCATTTATTAAAGTACGCTGTTCTATCCCTTTTAAATCTAAGTTGTGTCAGTTTACATTTCCCTGCACTGAAACCTCTCCACCAGTTTTGTCCATGTACAAAATATGAATAACTCTTTGCAATCTGATGTTTCCAGCGATGCTGCTTACAATGCTTTCTAATGTTTTGTGTCATTGGCAAACCAGGATGTGTAGTATTCAGTCACATTAAATGGTCAATAAATATGTCAATACTGTGTATATATTTCACTGTGTGCGTGTGTGTGTGTCTGTGTGTGTGTCTCTGTGTGTGTGTGTCTGTGTGTGTGTGTGTCTGTGTCTGTGTGTGTGTGTCTCTGAGTTTGTGTGGGTGTGTGTGTGTCTGTGTGTGTGTGTGTGTCTGTGTGTGTGTGTGTCTGTGTGTGTGTGTGTCTCTGTGTGTGTGTGTGGGTGTGTGTGTGTGTCTGTGTCTGTGTGTGTGTGTGTGTCTGTGTGTGTGTGTCTGTGTGTGTGTGTGTCTGTGTCTCTGTGTGTGTGTGTGTGTCTGTGTCTCTGTGTGTGTGTGTGTCTGTGTGTGTGTGTGTCTGTGTCTGTGTGTGTGTGTGTCTCTGAGTTTGTGTGGGTGTGTGTGTGTCTGTGTGTGTGTGTGTCTCTGTGTGTGTGTGTGGGTGTGTGTGTGTCTGTGTCTGTGTGTGTGTGTGTGTGTGTGTCTGTGTGGGTGTGTGTGTGTCTGTGTCTCTGTGTGTGTGTGTGTCTGTGTGTGTGTGTCTGTGTGTGTGTGTGTCTGTGTCTGTGTGTGTGTGTCTCTGAGTTTGTGTGGGTGTGTGTGTGTCTGTGTGTGTGTGTGTCTGTGTCTCTGTGTGTGTGTGTGTGTGTGTGTGTCTCTGTGTGTGTGTGTGTCTCTGTGTGTGTGTGGGTGTGTGTGTGTGTGTGTCTGTGTGTGTGTCTCTGTGTGTGTGTGTCTCTGTGTGTGTGGGTGTGTGTGTGTCTGTGTGTGTGTGTATGTCTGTGTGTGTGTCTCTGTGTGTGTGTGTGTGTGTGTGTGTCTGTGTGTGTCAGCATGCATGTGTCTCTGTGTGTGTGTGTCTGTGTGTGTGTGTGTGTCAGCATGCATGTGTCTCTGTGTGTGTGTGTGTGTCTGTGTGTCAGCATGCATGTGTCTGTGTGTGTGTGTGTGTGTCTGTGTGTGTGTGTCTGTGTGTCAGCATGCATGTGTCTCTGTGTGTGTGTCTGTGTGTGTGTGTGTGTGTCTGTGTGTGTGTGTGTGTGTGTGTGTCAGCATGCATGTGTCTCTGTGTGTGTGTGTGTGTGTGTGTGTGTGAGTGTCAGCATGCATGTGTGTCAATGTATTTGAATCTCAAATATGTGCAGTTGGAGGCCATTTGACCCATCGAGCCTGCTCCACCACTCAAACAGATCATGACAAACACAGACACACAGACGCACTCACAGAGATACAGACACACACACTCATAGACACACATGCACTGACAAAGAGAGAGACACACAGACACTCACGGACACACACACACAGAGACACAAACACACACTCACGGACACACACGCACACACGCAGAGAGACACAAACACACACTCACAGACACACATGCACAAAGACACAGAGAGAGACACACACACACAGGCACACACTCACTCACAGACACACGCAGAGAAACACAATCACACACACAGAAACACACAATGAAATAGACACTTGCACACACTTAGAAACTGTCTCTCTCTCTCTCACACACACACACACACACACACACACACACACACACACACAAATACAAAAACATAAGCGCACCGACACTCTCATTCCTATTTCTGTTTTACTCCTCAATGCCCCAACTAAAAAGTACTGGGATCTGAGCTTGAAATGCTGGAACTGATCATGGAGGAACGAGTGGGGCCTAATAGACACTGAGAAGTTAACTTGTGTGTGAATCATAGAATGGGGACAGCACAGGAGGCCATTCAGCCCGTCAAGCCTGGATCGACACACTGCAAGAGCAGTTTCACTATTCCCAATCCTCCACCCTCTCCCCGTAACCCTGTCAATATTTTCCCTTCAGCTTCCCATTCAATTTCCTCTTGATGGAATCTTCTCCCACCTCTGACTCAGGCAGAACATGATGTGGAGATGCCGGCGTTGGACTGGGGTAAACACAGTAAGAAGTTTAACAACACCAGCTTAAAGTCCAACAGCTTTATTTGGTAGCAAAAGCCACACAAGCTTTCGGAGCTCCAAGCCCCTTCTTCAGGTGAGTGGGAATTCTGTTCACAAACAGGGCATATAAAGACACAGACTCAATTTACATGAATAATGGTTGGAATGCGAATCCTTACAGCTAATCAAGGCAGAACATTCCAGATACCAGCAGTCACTACGTTAAAAACATTTCCTCATCACAGATTCATACAGTGCAGAAGAGACCCTTCGGCCCATCGAGTCTGCACCGACACGTGAGGACCACCTAACATACCGACCTCACCCCATTTACCAGCACTTGGCCCATAGCTCTGAATGTGATGATGTGCCAAGTGCTTATCCAGCTACTTTTTAAAGGATGTGAGGCAACTTGCCTCTGCCAACCTCCCAGGCAGCGCATTCCAGACTGGCACCACCCTGTGGGTAAAACAGATTTTCCTCACATCCCCCCCAAACCTCCTGCCCCTCACCTTGAACCTATGTCCCCTCGTGACTGACCCTTCAACTAAGGGGAACAGCTGCTCCCGATCCACACTCTTCATGTCTCTCATAATCTTCTCCACCTCAATCAGGTCGCCCCCCCAGTCTTCTCTGCTCCAATGAATACAACACAAGCCTACTCAACATCTCATTTTTAATTTTGTTTATTAGTGTCACAAGTAGGCTTGCATTAACACTGTGAAGTTACGGTGATAATTCCCCAGATGCCACACTCTGGTGTTCGGTTACACTGAGAGAAAATTTACCACGGCCAATGCACCCTAACCAGCACATCATTCGCACTGTGGGAGGAAACCGCAGCGCCCAGAGGAAAGCCATGCAGACACGGAGAGAACGTGCAGACTTCACACAGACAGTGACCTGAGCCGGGAATCGAACCTGGGTTCCTGGCGCTGTGATGCAGCAGTGATAACAACTGTGCCACCGTGTGGCCCACAGCTCTCTTCATAGCTGAAACACTCCAGCTCAGATGCATCCTGGTGAATCTCCTCTGCATCCTGTCCAGTGCATTCACACCCTTCCTATAATGTGGCGACCAGAACCGCACACAGTACTCCAGCTGTGACCTCAACAAAGTTTTATACAGCTCCAACATGACTACCCTGCTTTTGTAATCTATGCCTCGACTGAAAAAGGCAAGCGTCCCGCATGCCTCTTACACCGCTCCACTAACATGCAAAACAGCAAATGAGAAATATTTGGGATGGATGAGTCCTTGGCAGCATGGATTAGAAGTTTGGTAAGAGATAGGAAACAGAGGGGAGGTAGAGATGGGCATTTCTCAGACTGGAGACGAGTTGAAAGTGGTGTTCCCCAGGGATCAGTGTTGGGATCCTTGCTTTTTCTGATTTATATTAACAGCTTAGCGACGGCGGTTGAATGCACAATCTCCAAATTTGCAGATGATGCTGAGCTCGGGAGAAGAGTGAATTGTGAGGATGACACTGAGCGACTTCAGAGGGACATGGACAAGTTGGCCAAATGGGCAGACACCTGGCAGATGAATTTCAATGCAGCGAAATGGGAGGGAATGCATTTAGGTGGAAGAAACATGGGGAGACGATACAGACTCAATGGTACAACGTTGAGGGGACTACAGGAGCAGATGGGCCTTGGGTTTCAAGTGATTCATTCTCTGAAGGTGGCCAGGCAAGATGAAACAGTTGTTAAGAAGCCTGATAGGATCCTTGGGTTTATAAAGAGAGGCATAGAGTATAAAAGCAAGGAAGTGATGCTACACCTCTACAAATCATTGGACAGATCACATTCGGAGCACTGTGATCAGTTCTGGGCACCATATTTAAGGAAGGACGTTAAAGTCCTCGAGAGAGGCAGAGAGAGAGTGCAAAGGAGATTCACTCGAATGATTCCAGGAATGAGAAATTTTAGATCCAATGAAAGATGAGAGAAATTGGCCTTATTCTCCTTGGAGCAGAGAAGATTAAGAAGTGACCTTATTGAGGTGTTCAGAATTATGAACAATGTTGACAGGGTGAAGAAGGATTGAATGGGGAGAGGCAGAAACCCTCAACACATTTCAAAACTACACTGATTTCCACTTGAAGGAATAACTTCTCTCCCCCAACACTATCCCGTCATTCTCGATAAGCCCATGCTGCCCGTGTTCTGTGATAAATTACACGCAAGTGAAAAGATTATTTTAAATAGTGGGGTTACATTTGCCACCCCCCAATCTGTAGGAACTGCTCCAGAGTCTATAGAATTTTGGAAGATGACCAGCAATGCGTCCAATATTTCCAGCGCCGCTTCCTTTAATACTCTGGGATGTAGATTATCAGGCCCTGGGGATTTGTCAGCCTTTAACCCCATTCATTCCCCCAGCACCATTTTCTTACTAATACTGATTTCCTTCAATTCAATTCCGCACTCTCACTAAACCATTGGTTCCCTAACATTTCTGCCAGGTTATCTGTGCCTCTTTTGTGAAGACAGAACCAAAGTATATGTTCAATTCTTCTGCCATTTCTTTGCTCCCCATTATAATTTCCCCGGAGAGTTGGAGAGAGGCAGAGTCACTGAGAGATAGGGGTGAGATAGTAATGCAGAGAGTAACAGTGAGATATTCAGGAGGGCAAGCAGCTAATAGTGGGGTACAACAAGGATCACTCCAAAGCCACAGATATTGCCTCATGTTGCCGCTGTCGCCATTTACCTTAAATCAGCATCCTCTGCTTTCCAAGCTTTCCCCCAATGTGCCGATTATCTCAAAGCCGATCCTCTCAGTCCCGGGACATCACTGCAGGAGTTCCTCAGGGTGAGTGTCCGAGGCCCCAACCATCTTCAGCTGCTCCATCACTGACCTTCCCTCCATAGGTGAGATGTTCGCTGATGATCGCAGCATTCACAACTCCTCAGATTGTGAAATAGTCAATGCCGGAATACTGAGCAGGACAGGCAGCATCTGTGTAAAGAGAAGCAGATTCTGGGTCTGGGGGACTGAGAGACAGGAAGATAGTGAAACACACACAAACTCACTGACAACAAACGCAGTGATGCACAGACACACACACACACACTCACAGATGCACGCACCGCCTCACACACAGACACACACACACAGATAGAGAAAGCTCCCACAGTCTCACTCACAATGTGAAACTATTAAAATTGGGGTTGTTCTGGGAGCCAGAATGAAAGGAAAACAGATATCGGAGGATGGTGGGACAGGAAGAGCTGAGGAAGGCCCATAGGCACGGTGTCACAGTGGTTAGCACTGCTGCCTCACAGTGCCAGGGGCCCGGGTTCAATTCCAGCCTTGGGTGACTGTCTGTGTAGAATTTGCACGTTCTCCCCGATTCTGCATGGGTTTCCTCCGGGTGCTCCGGTTTCCTCCCACAGTCCAAAAATGTCGAGGTTAGGTGGACTGGCCATGCTAAATTGCCCCTTAGTATCCAAAGATGTTTAGATTAGGTGGATTGGCCATGGTAAATGTGTGGGGCTATGGGGAATGGGTAGCGGAAAGGGTTTGGCTCAGATACTCTGTCAGAGATTCGGTGCAGACTCGATGGGCTGAATGGCCTCCTTCTGCACTAGGATTCTATGGTTCATCAAGTTTCCAATATTCTCCTGGAACAACTTGCATTTATATAGCACCTTGGACAGTATTATCCCAAGATGCTTCACAGGAGCCTGAATGTGAGAAATTTCACCCCGAGTCACAGGAGAGTTTAGGGTCACATGTCCCAAAGGTTTGGCCAGATGGTTTTTATAGACTATTTTAATTGGAGGAAAAGGAGGTGTTAAAATGGAGAAAACCAATCTGTTTCACTGATATCCCTTATGGAAGGAAATCTGCCGTCCTTACCTGGTCGGGCCTACATGTGACTCCAGCCTCACAGCAATGTCATTGACTCTTAGATGCTGTTTGAAATGGCCTAGCAAGCCACTCAGTTCATGAGCAATTAGGGACGAGGAGTAAACGCTGGCAGAACCAGCCAGGCCCACATCCCATGGATGTATTTGAGTAAAACGTTAGGGAAGGAATTCCAGAGTTGGAGCCCACGCAGATGAAGACACAGCTCCCAATGGGGAAACGATTCAAATTGTGGATGGTCACGGAGCCAGAATGAAAGGAAAACAGATATGGGAGGATGGTGGGACTGGAGGAGGTGGATAACCAGCAAGAAACATTTCTCTCTCTCTGTGCTATCAGTTTCCATTATTCTCCTGACAACTTGGATCAAATTGTCCCTGACACTCCAAAATTCCCGGGAATACAGCCCTCGTTTGTGTCTCCATAGCTGCGTATCTGTCACATTTAAAATACTAACGTTACTTTGGTGAAGAGACAACTCTGTCAGAAATATCTCAGTGCTGCGTTCACACGAAATGGCCACTGGGAAGAAAGGCCAAATGGCTGCCTGATATTTGTGGATATTTTTCACAGATATCCCAGAAAGGGAGAGATGGACAGAAGACACAGACACAGAGAGTGAGAAAAAGAGAGAGACACAGATTGATGGAGGTATAAAAGGTTTCCCTTTACCTGCACACAATTTAATTTGTTCCCAGTTGGTTTATGGATTCTCTCCTCAACTTATTGTCCAAAGTGCATCACTTCACATTTCTCAGTGTTGAAGTTAACTGTCTGTCCGTTTCATTTCAATCTCCTCTGCACCCGCTCCCGAACACAAATAATTGTCTGGTAGAAAGTGAGAAGGAGCCTCGACAGAGAGGTTGGGAAGGAATGAATGGGGAGAGGCAGAAACCCTCAACACATTTCAAAACTACACTGATTTCCACTTGAAGGAATAACTTCTCCACCCCAACACTATCCCGTCATTCTCGATAAGTCCATGCTGCCCGTGTTCTGTGATAAATTACACGCAAGTGAAAAGATTATTTTAAATAGTGGGGTTACATTTGCCACCCCCCAATCTGTAGGAACTGCTCCAGAGTCTATAGAATTTTGGAAGATGACCAGCAATGCATCCAATATTTCCAGCGCCGCTTCCTTTAATACTCTGGGATGTAGATTATCAGGCCCTGGGGATTTGTCAGCCTTTAACCCCATTCATTCCCCCAGCACCATTTTCTTACTAATACTGATTTCCTTCAATTCAATTCCACACTCTCACTAAAGGATTGGTTCCCTAACATTTCTGCCAGGTTATCTGTGCCTCTTTTGTGAAGACAGAACCAAAGTATATGTTCAATTCTGCTGCCATTTCTTTGCTCCCCATTATAATTTCCCCGGAGAGATGGAGAGAGGCAGAGTCACTGAGAGATAGGGGTGAGATAGTAATGCAGAGAGTAACAGTGAGATATTCAGGTTGGCAAACAGCTAATAGTGGGGTACAACAAGGATCACTCCAAAGCCACAGATATTGCCTCATGTTGCCGCTGTCGCCATTTACCTTAAATCAGCATCCTCTGCTTTCCAAGCTTTCCCCCAATGTGCCGATTATCTCAAAGCCGATCCTCTCAGTCCCGGGACATCACTGCAGAAGTTCCTCAGGGTGAGTGTCCGAGGCCCCAACCATCTTCAGCTGCTCCATCACTGACCTTCCCTCCATAGGTGAGATGTTCGCTGATGATCGCAGCATTCACAACTCCTCAGATTGTGAAATAGTCAATGCCGGAATACTGAGCAGGACAGGCAGCATCTGTGTAAAGAGAAGCAGATTCTGGGACTGGGGGACTGAGAGACAGGAAGATAGTGAAACACACACAAACTCACTGACAACAAATGCAGTGATGCACAGACACACACACACGTAGATACACGCACAGTCTCACACACACACACACATAGATACACGCACAGTCTCACACACAACCACAGATAGAGAACAGTCCCACAGTTTCACTCACAAGATCCTAATCTCCCTGGCATTAAGGGGCAATTTATCACGGCCAATCAACCTAATGCGCGCATTTTGGAGTGTGGGAGGAAAACGGAGCACCAGTAGGAAACCCACGCAGACACGGGGAGAATGTGCAAACTCCACACAGACAGTGACCTGAGACCAAAATTGAACCCAGGTCCGTGGCACTGTGAGGCAGCAGAGCTAACCACTGTGACACCCATGTTGGCCTTCATTGCAAGAGGATTGGAGTAGAAGAGCAAGGATGCCTTACTGCAGCTGGACAGAGCCTCGGTGAGACCACACCTGGAGTCTTGTGTACAGTGTTCCTCTCCTTATCTGAGGAAGGATGCACTTGCCACAGAGGGAGAGCAGTGAATGTTCACCAGACTGATTCCTGGGATGGCAGCATTGATGTCTGAGGGGAGATTGGGTCGGCTGGGCCTGTATTCACTGGAATGTAGAAGAGTGAGAGAGGATCTAATTGAAAGGTATAAAATTCTGACAGTGCTGGACAGGCTTGATACAGGGATACTGTTTCCTCCGGCTGGGGGTGTCTGGAACAAGGGGTCACAGTCTCAGGATACGGGGGGAGGCCATTTGGGACTGAGATGAGGGGAAACCTCTTCACTCAGAGGGTGGTGAACCTGTGGAATTCTCTCCCACAGAAAGCTGTGGAGACCAAGTCACTGAATATATTTAAGAAGGAAAGAGATAGAGTTCCAGACTCTAAAGGTGTCGAGGTGTATGGGGAGAGCGCTGGGGTATGGCATTGAGACAGAGGATCGGCCATGATAGCGTTGAATGGTGGGTCAGGCTCGAAGGGCTGAATGGCCTCCTCCTCCTCCTATTTTCTACGTTGATGTGACCGCCCCAAGTCTCTTTGGGCCTCCACTCTTTCCAGCCTTTCCCCATTCATAAAGCAATCTGTTCTATCCTTTTTCAAGTGGGTGACCACACAATTGTCTCCAATGAAATCCATCTTTCTCTCTTTGATCCATTCAGTTAAGACATTTTACTTTCGGGCGGCATGGTGGCACAGTGGTTCGTACTGCTGCCTCACAGCGCCAGGGACCCGGGTTCAATTCCAGCCTTGGGTGACTGTGTGGAGTTTGCACATTCTCCCCGTGTCTGCGTGGGTTTCCTCCGGGTGCTCTGGTTACCTTCCACACTCGCAAGATATATAGGTTAGATGGATTAGCAATGGGGTTATGGGGATAGGGCTGGGGTGAGGGCCTGGGTAAGATACTCTGTCATCAAGTCTGTGCAGACTCAATGAGCTGAATGGCCTCTTATGCAGCGGAATACCTCTTTGCCATTTGAAGCTTCTCGCTGTAAGACTTAAAATGCTGCCTATTTCTGTGAAATGTAGCAAACTTTCAGTCTCATCACCGGGCGACATGATGGCACAGTGGTTAGCACTGCTCCCCCACAGCACCAAGGACCCACGTTCAATTCCAGCCTCGGGTGACTGTCTGTGTGGATTTTGTACATTCTCCCCGTGTCTGCGTGGGTTTCCTCCGGGTGCTCTGGTTTCCTCCCACACTCCAAAGATGTGCGGGTGGAGTTAATTGGCCGTGCTCAATTGCCCCTTAGTGTTAGGGAGATTCAGGCCCGGGTGGTATTGTTGTCGGGGGCAGGCTTGATGGACCAAAGGACCTCCTTATGCACTTTAGGGATTCTATGATGAACGGCATGGTGGCACAGTGGTTAGCACAGCACCAAGAACCCAGGTTCAATTCCAGCCTCAGCTCGCTGTCAGTGTAGAGTTCTCCCAGTGTCTGCGTGGGGTTTCCTCCGGGTGCTCCAGTTTCCTCCCACAGTCCAAACATGTGCGGGTTAGGTGGATTGGCCATGATAAATTGACCTTAGTGTCAGGGGATGAACAGGGTAAATATATGGGGTTACGGGAATCGGGCCTGGGTGGGATTGTGGTCGATGCAGACTCGATGGGCCGAATGGTCTGCCCTTTAGGGATTCTATGATTCTAGGATCTCAAATCATTGATAAATACGATGAAACTGAGACAGACACGGGGACTTTGCAGCAGCAGGCAGAATGGGAATCATTGCATCCTGCACGGAGATTTATGACACAACCAATTTCAGAAAATGCACAACTCTAATTCACAACAGCAAAGTGTGGGATTGCAAACTTGGAATTATTAGCACAGGAATAAAGTTTAAAAGCTAAACACTGACATTCGGAAACAGGAGATGGCCTCACATCTTCAATTCTGTGATTGTCCCCCATCTCCTGCTCTGAATATTACAATATCTCTGCCCCCTTCATGCGTCTGCAGACTTTGAAAGTTACTCAGACACCGGTGAAACTAGTCTTTATCTCGGGACATTTCCTGTGAAATATG
Organism: Mustelus asterias; assembly: GCF_964213995.1. NCBI lineage: Eukaryota > Metazoa > Chordata > Chondrichthyes > Carcharhiniformes > Triakidae > Mustelus > Mustelus asterias. Next base: position 251,363 of record NW_027590464.1, read on the forward strand.
CACCTTCTGCAACGAGACACAATCTAATTGACGCTTTCTGATACAATCTGAATCTCCTTTCAAACAACCTCCCAACCCCACTGTGCAGGAATGTCACCTTTTGTCACATTCCCCAACACAATTGTTGACACTTTATCAGGCGGGAAAAGTAGATTCAACTGACAGATTCTGAGCACCAGGTTGAATCTTTAAGATGTAAAAATGAACTGAAATCCCAGGTCTCTCTGTTCCTGCAACTATTTTAACATTGACCCATTGATTTTAAATTGCTTCTCCTGTATAAAAATATCATCTATCAACCTCAGATTTAAACATTAATAAGCGACTGAGCATCAACTGCGAATTGTAGAAGGTAGTTCCAAACTAATATCACAGCTGGTGTGGCAAAGTGTTTCTGAATTCCACTCCTACAAGTCTAAAATCCTCAACATTGTTTGAAATCCAATGTCCCCAAGTCCTGGACTCCCCAACCAGCAGGAAACGTTGTTCTTTATCAGTCCTCTCCATTCCCCTTATTATCTTGAAGTGTTTGATCCAATCATCCCGTAGCCTAAATTCCAGCATTACAGAGTAACACTTCAACTACACTTTTCAACAAACAATCCCAAACCAAATACAGTGCAGGAGGCCATTCGGCCCATCGAGTCTGCACTGACCACAATCCCACCCAAGCCCCATCCCTATAATCCCATACATTTACCTGAGCTAATCCTCCTGACACTAAGGGACAATTTAGCTTGTCCAATCCACCTAACCTGTGCACCTGATAGAAGTCTGCCAGATTATGAGGGGCATGAAGAGAGTGGATAGTCAGAAGATTTTTCCCAGGGTGGAAGAGTTATTACTCGGGGGCAGAGGTTTAAGGTGCGAGGGGCAAGGTTTAAAGGAGATGTGGGAGGAAAGTTTTTTTACACAGAGTGTGGTGGGTGCCTGGAACTCGTTGCCGGGGGAGGGAGTGGAAACGGATACGATAGTGAGTTTTCAAGGGCGTCTTGACAAAGACATGAATAAGATGGGAATGGAGGGATATGGTCCCCGGAAGGGTAGGGGGTTTTAGTTCAGTCAGGCAGCATGTTCGGTGCAGGGTTGGAGAGCCGAAAGACCTGTTCCCGTGCTGTAATTTTCGTGGGGTTACATTTGCCACCCCCCAATCTGTAGGAACTGCTCCAGAGTCTATAGAATTTTGGAAGATGACCAGCAATGCATCCAATATTTCCAGCGCCGCTTCCTTTAATACTCTGGGATGGAGATTATCAGGCCCTGGGGATTTGTCAGCCTTTAACCCCATTCATTCCCCCAGCACCATTTTCTTACTAATACTGATTTCCTTCAATTCAATTCCACACTCTCACTAAAGGATTGGTTCCCTAACATTTCTGCCAGGTTATCTGTGCCTCTTTTGTGAAGACAGAACCAAAGTATATGTTCAATTCTGCTGCCATTTTTTTGCTCCCCATTATAATTTCCCCGGAGAGATGGAGAGAGGCAGAGTCACTGAGAGATAGGGATGAGATAGTAATGCAGAGAGTAACAGTGAGATATTCAGGTGGGTAAGCAGCTAATAGTGGGGTACAACAAGGATCACTCCAAAGCCACAGATATTGCCTCATGTTGCCGCTGTCGCCATTTACCTTAAATCAGCATCCTCTGCTTTCCAAGCGTTCCCCCAATGTGCCGATTATCTCAAAGCCGATCCTCTCAGTCCCGGGACATCACTGCAGGAGTTCCTCAGGGTGAGTGTCCGAGGCCCCAACCATCTTCAGCTGCTCCATCACTGACCTTCCCTCCATAGGTGAGATGTTCGCTGATGATCGCAGCATTCACAACTCCTCAGGTTGTGAAATAGTCAATGCCGGAATACTGAGCAGGACAGGCAGCATCTGTGTAAAGAGAAGCAGATTCTGGGACTGGGGGACTGAGAGACAGGAAGATAGTGAAACACACACAAACGCACTGATGCACACACATAGATATACGCACAGCCTCACACACACACACAGATAGAGAACAGTCCCACAGTCTCACTCACAATATCCTAATCCCCCTGGCATTAAGGGGCAATTTATCACGGCCAATCAACCTAACGCGCGCATCTTTGGAGTGTGGGAGGAAACCGGAGCACCAGGAGGAAACCCACGCAGACACGGGGAGAACGTGCAAACTCCACACAGACAGTGACCTGAGACCAGAATTGAACCCGGGTCCGTTGCACTGTGAGGCAGCAGAGCTAACCACTGTGACACCCATGTTGGCCTTCATTGCAAGAGGATTGGAGTAGAAGAGCAAGGATGTCTTACTGCAGCTGGACAGAGCCTCGGTGAGACCACACCTGGAGTCTTGTGTACAGTGTATGTGTGTGAGAGAGTGCGTAAGAGATAGGTACAGCACGGGGTTAGATACAGATACAGCTCTCTCTATCCGGTCCCGAATCAAACAGTCCCAGGACAGGGACAGCACGGGGTTAGATACAGAGTAAAGCTCCCACTACACTGTCCCCCATCAAACACACCCAGGACAGATACACACAGGGTTAGATGCAGAGTAAAACTCCCTCTGCACCGACCCCATCAAACACTCCGAGGACAGGTACAGCACGGGGTTAGATACAGAGTAAAGCTCCCTCTACACTGTCCCCATCAAACATACCCTGGACAGGTACAGCACGGGGTTAGATACAGAGTAAAGCTCCCTCTACACTGTCCCCATCAAACACTCCCAGGACAGGTACAGCACGGGGTTAGATACAGAGTAAAGCTCCCTCTACACTGTCACTATCAAACACTCCCAGGACAGGTGCAGCACGGGGTTAGATACAGAGTAAAGCTCCCTCTACACTGTCCACATCAAACACTCCCAGGACAGATGCAGCACGGGGTTAGATATAGGGTAAATCTCCCTCGACACTGTCCCCATCAAACACTCCCAGGACAAGTACAGCACGGGGTTAGATACAGAGTAAAGCTCCCTCTACACTGTCCCCATCAAACACTCTCAGGACAGGTACAGCACGGGGTTAGATACAGAGTAAAGCTCCCTCTGCACTGTCCCCATCAAACACTCCCAGGACAGGTACAGCACAGGGTTAGATGCAGAGTAAACCTCCCTCTGCACTGTCCCCATCAAACACTCCCAGGACAGGTACAGCACGGGGTTAGATACAGAGTAAAGCTCCCCCTACACTGTCCCCATCAAACACTCCCAGGACTGGTACAGCACGGGGTTAGATACAGAGTAAAGCTAACTCTGCACTGTCCCCATCAAACACTCCCAGGACAGGTACAGCACGGGGTTAGATACAGAGCAAAGCTCCCTCTACACTGTCCCCCATCAAACACTCCCAGGACAGGTACAGCACGGGGTTAGATACAGAGTAAAGCTCCCTCTACACTGTCCCCAACAAACACTCCCAGGACAGGTACAGCACGGGGTTAGATACAGAGTAAAGCTCCCTCTACACTGTCCCCATCAAACACTCCCAGGACAGGTACAGCATGGGGTTAGATGCAGAGTACAGCTCCCTCTACACTGTCCCCATCAAACACTCCCTCCACAGGTACAGCACGGGGTTAGATACAAAGTAATGTTCCATCTACACTGTCCCCATCAATCACTCCCAGGACAAGGACAGCATGGGCTAAGTACAGGGTAAAGTTCCCTCTACACTGTCCGCACCACACACTCCCAGGACAGGTACCGCACGGGGTTAGATGCAAAGTAAAGTTCCCTCTCCACTGTCCCCATCAAACACTCCCAGGACAGGTACAGCACAGGGTTAAATACAGAGTAAAGTTCCCTCTACACTGTCCCCATCAAACACTCTCAGGACAGGTACAGCACAGGGTGAGATACAGAGTAATGCTCCCTCTGCACTGTCCGCATCACACACTCCCAGGACAGGTACAGCATGGGGTTAGATGCAAAGTAAAGTTCCCCCTCCACTGTCCCCATCAAACACTCCCAGGACAGGTACAGCACAGGGTTAAATACAGAGTAAAGTTCCCTCTACACTGTCCCCATCAAACACTCTCAGGACAGGTACAGCACAGGGTGAGATACAGAGTAATGCTCCCTCTGCACTGTCCGCATCACACACTCCCAGGACAGGTACAGCACGGGGTTAGATACAGAGTAAAGTTCCCTCTACACTGTCCCCATCAAACAATCTCAGGACAGGTACAGCACAGGGTGAGATACAGAGTAAAGCTCCCTCGACACTGTCCCCATCAAACACTCCCAGGACAGGTACAGCACGGGGTTAGATACAGAGTAAAGCTCCCTCTACACTGTCCCCATCAAACACTCCCAGGACAGGTACAGCACAGGTTTAGATACAGAGTAAAGCTCCTTCTGCACTGTCCCCATCAAACACTCCCAGGACAGGTGCAGCACGGGGTTAGATACAGAGTAAAGCTCCCTCTGCACTGTCCCCATCAAACACTCCCTCCACAGGTACAGCACGGGGTTAGATACAAAGTAAAGTTCCATCTACACTGTCCCCATCAAACACTCCCAGGACACGGACAGCATGGGCGAGGTACAGGGTAAAGTTCCCTCTACACTCTCCGCATCACACACTCCCAGGACAGGTACAGCACGGGGTTAGATGCAAAGTAAAGTTCCCTCTCCACTGTCCCCATCAAACACTCCCAGGACAGGTACAGCACGGGGTTAGATACAGAGTAAAGCTCCCTCTACACTGTCCCCATCAAACACTCCCAGGACAGGTACAGCACGGGGTTAGATACAGAGTAAAGCTCCCTCTACACTGTCCACATCAAACACTCCCTGGACAGGTACAGCACAGGGTGAGATACAGAATAATGCTCCCTCTGCACTGTCCGCATCAAACACTCCCAGGACAGGTACAGCACAGGGTGAGATACAGAATAAAGCTCCCTCTGCACTGTCCGCATCACACACTCCCTGGACAGGTACAGTACGGGGTTAGATGCAAAATAAAGTTCCCTCTACACTGTCCCCATCAAACACTCCCAGGACAGGTACAGCACAGGGTGAGATACAGAGTAAACCTCCCTCTGCACTGTCCCCATCAAATACTCCCAGTACAGGTACAGCACGCGGTTAGATACAGAGCAAAGCTCCCTCAACACTGTCCCCATCAAACACTCCCAGGACAGGTACAGCATGGGGTTAGATACAGAGCAAAGCTCCCTCTACACTGTCCCCATCAAACACTCGCAGGACAGGTACAGCACGGGGTTAGATACAGAGTAAAGCTCACTCAACACTGTCCCCATCAAACACTCCCAGGACAGGTACAGCACGGGGTTAGATACAGAGTAAAGTTCCATCTACACTGTCCCCATCAAACACTCCCAGGACAAGGACAGCATGGGCTAGGTACAGGGTAAAGTTCCCTCTACACTGTCCGCATCACACACTCCCAGGACAGGTACAGCACGGGGTTAGATGCAAAGTAAAGTTCCCTCTACACTGTCCCCATCAAACACTCCCAGGACAGGTACAGCACAGGGTTCGATACAGAGTAAAGCTCCCTCTACACTGTCCCCATCAAACACTCCCAGGACATTGTACAGCACAGGGTTAGATACAGAGTAAAGTTCCCTCTGCACTGTCCCCTTCAAACACTCCCAGGACAGGTACAGCACAGCGTTAGATACAGAGTAAAGCTCCCTCTGCACTGTCCCCATCAAACACTCCCAAGACAGGTACAGCACGGGGTTAGATACAGAGTAAAGCTCCCTCTACACTGTCCCGATCAAACACTCCCAGGACAGGTACAGCACAGGGTTAGTTACAGAGTAAAGCTCCCTCTGCACTGTCCCCATCAAACACTCCCAAGACAGGTACAGCACGGGGTTAGATACAGAGTAAAGCTCCCTCTACACTGTCCCCATCAAACACTCCCAGGACAGGTACAGCACGGGGTCAGATACAGAGTAAAGCTCCCGCTACACTGTCCCCATCAAACACTCCCTCCACAGGTACAGCACGGGGTTAGATACAGAGTAAAGTTCCATCTACACTGTCCCCATCAATCACTCCCAGGACACGGACAGCATGGGCGAGGTACAGGGTAAAGTTCCCTCTACACTGTCCGCATCACACACTCCCAGGACAGGTACTGCACGGGTTTAGATGCAAAGTAAAGTTCCCTCTACACTGTCCCCATCAAACACTCCCAGGACAGGTACAGCACAGGGTTCGATACAGAGTAAAGCTCCCTCTACACTGTCCCCATCAAACACTCCCAGGACAGGTACAGCACGGGGTTAGATACAGAGTAAAGCTCCCTCGACACTGTCCCCATCAAACACACACAGGACAGATAGAGCATGGGGTTAGATACAGAGTAAAGCTCCCTCTACACTGTCCCCATCGAACACTCCCTCCACAGGTACAGCACGGGGTTAGATACAAAGTAATGTTCCATCTACACTGTCCCCATCAATCACTCCCAGGACAAGGACAGCATGGGCTAGGTACAGGGTAAAGTTCCCTCTACACTGTCCGCATCACACACTCCCAGGACAGGTACAGCACGGGGTTAGATGCAAAGTAAAGCTCCCTCTACACTGTCCCCATCAAACACTCTCAGGACAGGTACAGCACAGGGTGAGATACAGAGTAATGCTCCCTCTGCACTGTCCGCATCAAACACTCCCAGGACAGGTACAGTACGGGGTTCCTGCAAAGTAAAGTTCCCTCAACACTGTCCGCATCAAACACTCCCAGGACAGGTACAGCACGGGGCTAGATACAGAGTAAAGCTCCCTCGACACTGTCCCCCATCAAACACTCCCAGGACAGGTACATCACGGGGTTAGATACAGAGTAAAGCTCCCTCTACACTGTCCCCATCAAACACTCCCAGGACAGGTACAGCACGGGGTTAGATGCAAAGTAAAGCTCCCTCTACACTGTCCCCATCAAACACTCCCAGGACAGGTACATCACGGGGTTAGATACAGAGTAAAGCTCCCTCTACACTGTCCCCCATCAAACACTCCCAGGACAGGTACAGCACAGGGTGAGATACAGATTAAAGCTCCCTCTGCACTGTCCGCATCACACACTCCCTGGACAGGTACAGTACGGGGTTAGATGCAGAGTAAAGCTCCCTCTACACTGTTCCCATCAAACACTCCCAGGACAGGTACAGCACGGGGTTAGATGCAAAGTAAAGTTCCCTCTCCACTGTCCCCATCAAACACTCCCAGGACAGGTACAGCACGGGGTTAGATACAGAGTAAAGCTCCCTCTACACTGTCCCCATCAAACACTCCCAGGACAGGTACAGCACGGGGTTAGATACAGAGTAAACCTCCCTCTACACTGTCCACATCAAACACTCCCTGGACAGGTACAGCACAGGGTGAGATACAGAGTAATGCTCCCTCTGCACTGTCCGCATCAAACACTCCCAGGACAGGTACAGCACAGGGTGAGATACAGAGTAAACCTCCCTCTGCACTGTCCCCATCAAATACTCCCAGTACAGGTACAGCACGCGGTTAGATACAGAGCAAAGCTCCCTCTACACTGTCCCCATCAAACACTCCCAGGACAGGTACAGCATGGGGTTAGATACAGAGCAAAGCTCCCTCTACACTGTCCCCATCAAACACTCGCAGGACAGGTACAGCACGGGGTTAGATACAGAGTAAAGCTCCCTCAACACTGTCCCCATCAAACACTCCCAGGACAGGTACAGCACGGGGTTAGATACAGAGTAAAGTTCCATCTACACTGTCCCCATCAAACACTCCCAGGACAAGGACAGCATGGGCTAGGTACAGGGTAAAGTTCCCTCTACACTGTCCGCATCACACACTCCCAGGACAGGTACAGCACGGGGTTAGATGCAAAGTAAAGTTCCCTCTACACTGTCCCCATCAAACACTCCCAGGACAGGTACAGCACAGGGTTCGATACAGAGTAAAGCTCCCTCTACACTGTCCCCATCAAACACTCCCAGGACATTGTACAGCACAGGGTTAGATACAGAGTAAAGTTCCCTCTGCACTGTCCCCTTCAAACACTCCCAGGACAGGTACAGCACAGCGTTAGATACAGAGTAAAGCTCCCTCTGCACTGTCCCCATCAAACACTCCCAAGACAGGTACAGCACGGGGTTAGATACAGAGTAAAGCTCCCTCTACACTGCCCCCATCAAACACTCCCAGGACAGGTACAGCACAGGGTTAGATACAGAGTAAAGCTCCCTCTGCACTGTCCCCATCAAACACTCCCAAGACAGGTAGAGCACGGGGTTAGATACAGAGTAAAGCTCCCTCTACACTGTCCCCATCAAACACTCCCAGGACAGGTACAGCACGGGGTCAGATACAGAGTAAAGCTCCCGCTACACTGTCCCCATCAAACACTCCCTCCACAGGTACAGCACGGGGTTAGATACAGAGTAAAGTTCCATCTACACTGTCCCCATCAATCACTCCCAGGACACGGACAGCATGGGCGAGGTACAGGGTAAAGTTCCCTCTACACTGTCCGCATCACACACTCCCAGGACAGGTACTGCACGGGTTTAGATGCAAAGTAAAGTTCCCTCTACACTGTCCCCATCAAACACTCCCAGGACAGGTACAGCACAGGGTTCGATACAGAGTAAAGCTCCCTCTACACTGTCCCCATCAAACACTCCCAGGACAGGTACAGCACGGGGTTAGATACAGAGTAAAGCTCCCTCGACACTGTCCCCATCAAACACACACAGGACAGATAGAGCATGGGGTTAGATACAGAGTAAAGCTCCCTCTACACTGTCCCCATCGAACACTCCCTCCACAGGTACAGCACGGGGTTAGATACAAAGTAATGTTCCATCTACACTGTCCCCATCAATCACTCCCAGGACAAGGACAGCATGGGCTAGGTACAGGGTAAAGTTCCCTCTACACTGTCCGCATCACACACTCCCAGGACAGGTACAGCACGGGGTTAGATGCAAAGTAAAGCTCCCTCTACACTGTCCCCATCAAACACTCTCAGGACAGGTACAGCACAGGGTGAGATACAGAGTAATGCTCCCTCTGCACTGTCCGCATCAAACACTCCCAGGACAGGTACAGTACGGGGTTCCTGCAAAGTAAAGTTCCCTCAACACTGTCCGCATCAAACACTCCCAGGACAGGTACAGCACGGGGCTAGATACAGAGTAAAGCTCCCTCGACACTGTCCCCCAGCAAACACTCCCAGGACAGGTACATCACGGGGTTAGATACAGAGTAAAGCTCCCTCTACACTGTCCCCATCAAACACTCCCAGGACAGGTACAGCACGGGGTTAGATGCAAAGTAAAGCTCCCTCTACACTGTCCCCATCAAACACTCCCAGGACAGGTACATCACGGGGTTAGATACAGAGTAAAGCTCCCTCTACACTGTCCCCCATCAAACACTCCCAGGACAGGTACAGCACAGGGTGAGATACAGATTAAAGCTCCCTCTGCACTGTCCGCATCACACACTCCCTGGACAGGTACAGTACGGGGTTAGATGCAGAGTAAAGCTCCCTCTACACTGTTCCCATCAAACACTCCCAGGACAGGTACCGCACACGGTTAGATACAGAGTAAAGCTCCCTCTACACTGCCCCCATCAAACACTCCCAGGAGAGGTACAGCACGGGGTTAGATACAGAGTAAAGCTCCCTCGACACTCTCCCCATCAAACACACACAGGACAGATAGAGCATGGGGTTAGATACAGAGTAAAGTTCCCTCTACACTGTCCCCATCAATCACTCCCAGGACAAGGACAGCATGGGCTAGGTACAGGGTAAAGCTCCCTCTACACTGTCCGCATCACACATCCCAGGACAGGTACAGCACGGGGTTAGATGCAAAGTAAAGTTCCCTCTACACTGTCCCCATCAAACACTCCCAGGACAGGTACAGCACGGGGTTAGATACAGAGTAAAGTTCCCTCTACACTGTCCCCATCAAACACTCTCAGGACAGGTACACCACAGGGTGAGATACAGAGTAAAGCTCCCTCTACACTGTCCCCCATCAAACACTCCCAGGACAGGTACAGCACGGGGTTAGATACAGAGTAAAGCTCCCTCTGCACTGTCCCCATCAAACACTCCCAGGACAGGTACAGCACAGGGTTAGATACAGAGTAAAGCTCCCTCTACACTGTCCCCCATCAAACACTCCCAGGACAGGTACAGCACGGGGTTAGATACAGAGTAAAGCTCCCTCTGCAATGTCCCCATCAAACACTCCCAGGACAGGTACAGCACGGGGTTAGATACAGAGTAAAGCTCCCTCTGCACTGTCCACATCAAACACTCCCAGGACAGGTACAGCACGGGGTTAGATACAGAGTAAAGCTCCCTCTACACTGTCCCCCATCAAACACTCCCAGGACAGGTACAGCACGGGGTTAGATACAGAGTAAAGCTCCCTCTACACTGTCCCCATCAAACACTCCCAGGACAGGTGCAGCACAGGGTTAGATACAGAGTAAAGCTCCCTCTGCACTGTCGCCATCAAACACTCCCAGGACAGGTACAGCACGGGGTTAGATACAGAGTAAAGCTCCCTCTGCACTGTCCCCATCAAACACTCCCAGGACTGGTACAGCACGGGGTTAGATACAGAGTAAAGCTCCCTCTACACTGTCCCCATCCAACACACCCAGGACAGATACAGCACGGGGTTAGATACAGAGTAAAGCTCCCTCTACACTGTCCGCATCACACACTCCCAGGACAGGTACAGCACGGGGTTAGATACAGAGTAAAGCTCCCTCTGCACTGTCCCCCATCAAACACTCGCAGGACAGGTGCAGCACGGGGTTAGATACAGAGTAAAGCTCCCTCTACACTGTCCCCTTCAAACACTCCCAGGACAGGTACAGCACAGGGTGCGATACAGAGTAATGCTCCCTCGACACTGTCCCCATCAAACACTCCCAGGACAGGTACAGGACGGGGTTACATGCAAAGTAAAGTTCCCTCTCCACTGTCCGCAACAAACACTCCCAGGACAGGTACAGGACGGGGTTACATGCAAAGTAAAGTTCCCTCTCCACTGTCCGCATCAAACACTCCCAGGACAGGTACAGCACGGGGTTAGATACAGAGTAAAGCTCCCTCTACACTGTCCCCCATCAAACACTCCCAGGACAGGTACATCACGGGGTTAGATACAGAGTAAAGCTCCCTCTACACTGTCCCCCATCAAACACTCCCAGGACAGGTACAGCACAGGGTGAGATACAGAGTAAAGCTCCCTCTGCACTGTCCGCATCACACACTCCCTGGACAGGTACAGTACGGGGTTAGATGCAAAGTAAAGTTCCCTCGACACTGTCCCCATCAAACACTCCCAGGACAAGTACAGCACACGGTTAGATACAGAGTAATTTTCCCTCTACACTGTCCGCATCAAACACTCCCAGGACAGGTACAGCACGGGGTTAGATACAGAGTAAAGCTCCCTCTGCACTGTCCCCATCAAACACTCCCAGGACAGGTGGAGCACGGGGTTAGATACAGAGAAAAGCTCCCTCTACACTGTCCCCATCAAAAACCCCCAGGACATGTTCAGCATGGGGTTACAGAATAAAGCTCCCTGCACACTGTCCCCATCAAACGCACACAGGACAGATAGAGCATGGGATTAGATACAGAGTAAAGCTCCCTCTACACTGTCCCCATCAAACACTCCCAGGACAGGTACAGCACGGGGTTAGATACAGAGTGAAGCTCCCTCTACACTGTCCCCATCAAACACTCCCAGGACAGGTACAGCACGGGGTTAGATACAGAGTCAAGCTCCCTCCACCCTGTCACTATCAAACGATCCAATGATAGATACAGCATAGGGATGGATACAGGGAAAAGCTGCTTCCCCACTGTCCACACCAAATCACCCAGGACAGGGACAGGACGGGTCTCGATAGAGAGTAAAGCTCCCTCTACATCGTCCCCCATCAAACACTCCCTGGACAGGTACAACTCGGAGCTAGATACAGAGTAAAGCTCCCTGTGCACTGTCCACATGAAATACTCCCAGGAAAGATAGAGCACGGGGTTAGAAACAAAGTAAAGCTCCCTCTCTACTGTCCCCATCAATCACTCCCAGGACAACCACAGCATGGGCTAGGTACAGGGTAAAGTTCCCTCTACACTGTCCCCATCAAACACATCCAGGACAGGAACAGCACGTCGTTAGATACCCAGTAAAGCCCCCTCGAGACTGTCCCCATCAAATAGTCCCAGGACGGATAGAGCACGCGGTTTGATGCAGGGTAAAGCTCCCTCGACACTGTCCCCATCAAACACTCCCAGGACAGGTACAGCATGGGGTTAGATACAGAGTAAAGCTCCCTCTACACTGTCCCCATCAAACACTCCCAGGACAGGTGGAGCACGGGGTTAGATACAGAGTAAAACTCCCGCTACACTGTCCCCATCAAACACTCAGAGGAATGTTCAGCATGGGGTTACAGAATAAAGCTCCCTTCACACTGTCCTCATCAAACACACACAGGACAGATACAGCATGGGGTTAGATACAGAATAAAGCTCCCTGCACACTGTCCCCATCAAACACTCCCAGGGCAGGTACAGCACGGGGTTAGATACAGAGTGAAGCTTCCTCTACACTGTCCCCATCAAACACACCCAGGATGGATACAGCACGGGGTTAGATCCAGAGTAAAGTTCCCTCTACACTGTCCCCATCAAACACTCCCAGGACATGTGGAGCACGGGGTTAGATACAGAGTAAAGCTCCCTCCACACGGTCCCCATCAAACACTGCCAGGACAGGTACAGCACGGGGCTAGATATAGACTAAAGCTCCCTCTACACTGTCCCCATCAAACACACCCAGGATAGATACAGCACGCGGTTAGAGACAGAGTAAAGCTTCCTTTGCATTGTCCCCCATCCAGCACTCCCAGGACAGGTCGAGCATGGGGTTAGATACAGAGTAAAGCTCCCTCTACACTGTCCCCATCAAACACTCCCAGGACATGTGGAGCACGGGGCTAGATACAGAGTAAAGCTCCCTCTACACTGTCCCCATCAAACACTCCCAGGACATGTGGAGCACGGGGCTAGATACAGAGTAAAGCTCCCTCTACACTGTCCCCATCAAACACTCCCAGGACAGGTACAGCACGGGGTTAGATACAGAGTAAAGCTCCCTCTACACTGTCCCCATCAAACACTCCCAGGACATGTGGAGCACGGGGCTAGATACAGAGTAAAGCTCCCTCTACACTGTCCCCATCAAACACTCCCAGGACAGGTACAGCACGGGGTTAGATACAGAGTAAAACTCCCTCTACACGGTCCCCATCAAACACTCCCAGGACAGACACAGCACGGGTTTAGATACAAAGTAAAGTTCCCTCTACACTGTCCCCATCAAATAGTCCTAGGACAGATAGAGCACGGGGTTTGATGCAGAGTAAAGCTCCCTCTACACTGTCCCCATCAAACACTCCCAGGACAGATAGAGCACGGGGTTTGATGCAGAGTAAAGCTCCCTCTACACTGTCCCCATCAAACACCCCCAGGACAGGTACAGCACGGGGTTAGATACAGATTAAAGCTCCCTCCACACTGTCCCCATCAAACACTCCCAGGACAGATACAGCACGGGGCTAGATATCGAGTAAAGCTCCCTCCACACTGTCCCCATCAAACACTCCCAGGACAGGTACAGCACGGGGTTAGATACAGAGTAAAGCTCCCTCTACACTGTCCCCATTAAACACTCCCAGGACAGGTACAATACGGGGTTAGATACAGTGTCAAGCTCCCTCCACACAGTCCCCATCAAACACTCCCAGGACAGGTACAGCACGGGGTTAGATACAGAGTCAAGCTCCCTCCACACTGTCCCCATCAAACACTCCCAGGACAGGTACAGCACGGGGTTCGATGGAGAGTAAAACCCCCTCGACACTGTCCCCATCAAACACTCACAGGACATGTTCAGCATGGGGTTCCAGAATAAAGCTCCCTGCACACTGTCCCCATCAAACACACACAGGACAGATACAAGACGGGGTTAGATACAGAGTAAAGCTCCCTCTGCACTGTCCCCATCAAACACACACAGGACAGATACAACACGGGGTTAGATACAGAGTAAAGCTCCCTCTGCACTGTCCCCCATCAAACACACACAGGACAGATACAACACGGGGTTAGATAAAGGGAAAAGCTGCTTCCACACTGTCCCCATCAAACACACACAGGACAGGTACAACAAGGGGTTAGATACAGAGTAAAGCTCCCTCTACACTGTCCCCATCAAACACACACAGGACAGATAGTGCATGGGGTTAGATACAGAGTAAAGCTCCCTCTCCACTGTCCCCATCAAACACACACAGGACAGGTACAGCACGGGGCTTGATATAGAGAAAAGCTCCCTCTGCACTGTCCCCAACAAACACTCCCAGGACAGGTCCAGCACGGGGTTAGATACAGAGTAAAGCTCCCTCTACACTGTCCCCATCAAACACACCCAGGACAGATAGAGCATGGGGTTAGATACAGAGTAAAGCTCCCTCTACACTGTCCCCATCCAACACTCCCAGGACAGATAGAGCATGGGGTTAGATACAGAGTAAAGCTCCCTCTACACTGTCTCCATCAAACACACACAGGACAGATAGAGCATGGGGTTACATACAGAGTAAAGCTCCCTCTACACTGTCCGCATCAAACACACCCAGGACAGGTACAGCACGGGGTTAGATACAGAGGAAAGCTCCCTCCACACTGTCCCCATCAAACACACCCAGGACAGGTACAGCACGGGGTTAGATACAGAGGAAAGCTCCCTCCACACTGTCCCCATCAAACACACCCAGGACAGTTACAGCACGGGGTTAGATACAGAGTAAAGCTCTCTCCACACTGTCCCCATCAAACACACCCAGGACCGGTACAGCACGGGGTTACATACAGAGTAAAGCTCCCTCTACACTGTATCTACACCCTATCGGTAACTGCAACACTATATTCTGCACCCTTTCCTCTCCTTCTCCCCTGTGTACTCTATGAACGGTATGTTTTGTCTGTATAGCGCACAAGAAACAATACTTTTCACTGCATCCCAATACAAATCAATCAAATCAAATTAACACGGTGAAGTTTGGACCCTGTGGGGTGACAGTTGTCTGAATACAGTTTCTATCTTATTGTAACATTCAGGTACCACGTGTACTGAGCTCACCAGTGTTCTGTCTGTATTGTGTGAATCCAGTCTTGAAATCTCCACTCATGTTGCTAATTCTGCCAAGACAGAAACAGAAAGAATGTTTGAATTCTCCGTGATTAGACCCCTTAACAATAAACAACATGGTGGATGAGAGGGATAGAGAGAGAGAGGAAGAGATACAGAGTAACAGAGAGGTAGGGAGAATGAGAGAGAGCAATGCACAGAGTAACAGTTGTCTGAATACAGATTCCATCTCATTGTAACATTCGGTACCACATGTACTGAGCTCACCAGCATTTGCAGAAGCCATTATATAAATACTGTTCTGTCTGTATTGTGTGAATCCAATCTTGAAATTTGCACTCATGTTGCTAATTCTGCCAAGACAGAAACAGAAAGAGTGTTTGAATTCTCCGTGATTCGACCCCTTAACGATAAACAACATGGTGGATGAGAGGGATAGAGAGAGAGAGGAAGAGAGCGAGAGATGGAGCGATGCAGAGTAACAGAGAGATAGGGAGAGGGAGCAATGCAGAGAGTTACAGTTAGACAGTGAGGAATAGAGATTAATTCAGATGGATAGTGAGTGACAGGGGAGTCGGAGACGCTACATAAACAAGGTAAAGATTTGAAAATGGGGGAGTGTTTCTTACCCACTTTTAAAAGACAATCCACACTCACACCAGTCACATTTCACACTCTCTGCTCAGTCCTGTGTTGGGGGGTGTTGAGTGTGGGATCAGTGCTTGCTTTTCTCAAACCGCACTGATATTCCCAACAAGGGCAAGAGGTTTCAGTGTTTAAAACTGTAAACATTTAAAAACAAAAGCAGATAGGATTTGGTTAAATCTCACGGGATCCAGGGTGAGGTAGCCAAATTGATATAAAATAGGCTTGATGACAGAAGGTGGTTGTAGAGGGTTGTTTTTTTGTCAAACTGGAGGCCTGTGACCAGCGGGGTGCCTCAGGGATCGGTGCTGGGTCCACTGTTATTTGTCATTTATATTAATGATTTGGATGAGAATTTAGGAGGCATGGTTCGTAAGTTTGCAAATGACACCAACATTTATGGCATAGTGGACAGTGAAGAAGGTTATCTAGGATTGCAACGGGATCTTGATCAATTGGGCCAGTGGGCTGATGAATGGCAGATGGAGTTTAATTTAGATAAATGCGAGGTGATGCATTTTGGTGGATTGAACCAACGCAGGACTTACTCAGTTAATGGTAGGGTGTTGGTGAGAGTTACAGAACAAAGAGATCTCGGGGTACAGATTGATAGCTCCTTGAAAGTGGGGTCACAGGTGGATAGAGTGGTGAAGAAGGCATTCCACACTCTTGGTTTCATTGGTCAGAACATGGAATACAGGTGTTGGGACGTCTTGTTGAAGTTATACAAGGCATTGGTAAGACCACACTTGGAATGCTGTGTATTGTTTTGGTCACCCTATTATAGAAAGGATATTATTAAACCAGAAAGTGCGCAGAAAAGAATTACTGGGATGCTACAGGGTCTTGATGGTTTGAGTTATAATGAGAGGCTGGATAGTCTGGGACTTTTTGTCCTTGAGTTGACTTAGGTGTGGTCTTATAGAGGTCTATAAAATAATGAGGCATAAATATAGCAGCTTTATAGAACCTCAGTTAATCCGCACTTGGAATATAGTGTTCAATTCTGATCGACACACTGCCAGAAAAATGTGGAGGCTTTGGAGAGGATTCAGAAAAGATTTACCAGGATGTTGCCTGGTATGGAGGGCATTAGCTATGAGGAGAGGTTGGAGAAACTTGATTTGTTCTCATTGGAACGACAGAGGTTGAGGGGTGAACTGGTAGAAGTCTCCAAGATTATGAGGGGCATGGTCAGAGTGGATATTCAGAAGCTTTTTCTCTGGGTCGAAGAGTCAATTACTCGGGGGCATAAGTTTCAGGTGCGAGAGGCAAGGTTTAAAGGAGATGTACGAGGCATGTTTTTTACACAGAGGGTGGTGGGTGCCTGGAACTCACTGCCGGGGAGGTAGTGGAAGCAGACACAATCGTGAGCTTTACGGAGTGTCTGGACAAATACATGAATAGGATGGGAATAGAGGGATATGGTCCCCGGAAGGGTAGGGGGTTTTAGTTCAGTCAGGCAGCATGGTCGGTGCAGGCTTGGAGGGCCGAAGGGCCTGTTCCTGTGCTGTAATTTTTGTTGTCCTTTGATAAGCTCGTCAACATCTTTTCCAAAAGGGAGGGGAGTCTAAAACTAGAGGGCACAGGTTTAAGGTGAGAGAGGAGAGGGTCCAGAGGGCAATTCTTTTCACACAGAGGGTGGTGAGGAATTGGAACAAGCTGCCAGAGGTCGTAGTAGCGGCGGGTACAATTTTATATTTTAGAAAGCATTTAGACAGTTATATTGGGAAGATTGGTATGGAGGGATATATGTCAAACAGGCAAATGGTACTAGCTTAATGGTAAAATCTGGGTGGCATGGACAAGTTTGGCCAAAGGGCTTGTTTCCAATGTGTAAATCTTTATGTCTCTACCCCGCTGGGCCCTGTAAGAACTCTCTGAGTTTGAATGAGATCACCTCTCATTCTTCCAAAGTGCATAAAATAAAAGTCCAGTCTATTGAATCTTTCCTCAGGGGACACTCCCTCCACCCCTGGAATTAATGCAGTGAAACGTCATTGAAGTCTCTCAACAAGAATGTATTTCCTTAGGTAAGAGGATAAAACTGTACACAACACTGTGTGTGTGGTTAAAGCCCCAGTTTGTGTCTTAGTTTGACTGTATTTGGACACAAACTCACACACCACACATGTGGATAAATGTGATGTTATCCACTTTGAACGGAGAAACAGAATGGCAGAGTATAGGTTAAATGGTGATAGATTGGGAATGATGGTGTACAAAGGGACCTGGATGTCCTTATACACCAGTCACTGGAAGTGAGCTTGCAGGAAAGCAAGCAGTTAGGAAGACCAATGGGATGTTGTCCTTCTTTGCAAGAGGATGTGAGTCCAGGAGCAAGGATGTCTTACTGCAGCTGGACAGGGCCTCAGTGAGACCACACCTGGAGTATTGTGGACAGTTTTGCTCTCCTTATCTGAGAAAGCATTGAAGAATTATTGCTCACTGTGAACAAACCTAAAAAAGCTGACTGATGTTTCATTCCAGATTCTCAGAGGGAGAGAGAGAGAGATTCAGAGAAAACACAGACTGAGTGAGTGAGAAAAAGGGAGTGACAGAGATCAAGAGGGGGACCGAGAGATAGTGAGTGAGAGAAATATATCAGTCAGAGTGCATCGGAAAAGGAGGATTGGGATTTGTCAGCCTTGCTTTATGGAAAGCTTTAGTGTTTGGTCAGAATGTTAACACGGTGAAGTTTGGAGCCTCTGGGGTGACAGTTGTCTGAATACAGATTCTATCTCATTGTAACATTAATGTACCACGTGTACTGAGCTCACCAACATTTGCAAACCATCGTTTGAAGAAAGCTTGCTGTTTATATTGTATGAATCCAGCCCTTTGGAAATGTAGTCAGTCTTATTCAGGAAAAGGACAAGCTAATTTCAGAGGGAGAGATACAGATACAGAGGCAGGCTGGGACTGAAACAGGATGGGATTGTGCTGTACAGGTTTCAGAGCTGACACTGAGACACACACAA
Organism: Mustelus asterias; assembly: GCF_964213995.1. Classification (NCBI taxonomy): domain Eukaryota; kingdom Metazoa; phylum Chordata; class Chondrichthyes; order Carcharhiniformes; family Triakidae; genus Mustelus; species Mustelus asterias. The sequence goes on from NW_027590464.1 coordinate 270,215, forward strand.
GATGTACAGTCGCAGATTGTACCTGACACTTACAAAAAAACGTCGCAAATAGGAACAGGAGGAGACCATTCGGCCCATCGAGACTGCACCGACAATAATCCCACCCTATCCCCGTAACACCACACATTTACCCTGCTGATCCCCCCCGAAACTAGGGTCAATTTGTCACGGCCAATCAACCAACCTGGGCATCTTTTGACTGTGGGAGGAAACCGGAGCACCCGGAGGAAACCATGATCAGCCATGGTCACAATGGATGGCGGAGCAGGATGGAAGGGCTGAATGGCCTCCACCTGTTCCTATTTTCTATGTTTCTTTGTAAGTTCCACGTGGCAAAGTGTTTCTTCATTTCACTCCTAAAAGTCTAAAATACCAAACATTGTCTGAAATCAAATGTCCCCAAGTCCTGGACTCCCCAACCAGCAGAAAATGTTCCTCTTTATCAGCATCTGTGGGTCATCCTGACTCGAAACATTGGCTCTATTCCCTCTCCACAGATGCTGTTTAATGCGTTTCACTGCATTAAAACCTGCTGAGATTTTCTGTTTTTGTTTCAGCGCCTGTTCGGCGACACTGAGGGAGAATTTAGCATGGCCAATGCACCCTAACCATCGTGTCTTTCAGACTGTGGGGGGAAAGTGGAGCAGGCGGAGGAAACCCACGCAGACACGGGGAGAATGTACAGACTCCGCACAGACAGTGACCCAAGCCTGGAATCGACCCTGGGTCCCTGGCGCTCTGAGGCAGCAGTGCTAACCTCTGTGCCACCCATGATTCCTGCATCTGCAGTATTTTGCTTTTAGCTTTCTTCTTTATTAACCCTCTCCATTTCACTTATTATTTTGAAGGGTTTCATTAAGTCACTCCTTAACCTCAATCCCAGTGTTTCAGAGTAAATCTTCATCGACACAAAAACCATACAATCACCACAGTGCAGAAGGAGGCCATTCAGCCTATCGGGTCTGTACTGACTCTCCGAAAGAGCATCTATCCGCATAACGCCATGCATTTACCAGAGCTAATTCCCCGAACCTACACATCCCTGGACACTAAGGGGCAATTTAGCATGGCCAATTAACCTAAACCGCACACCTTTGGAGTGTGGGAGGAAACCGGGGCACCCGGAGGAAACCCACGCAGACACGGGGAGAATGTGTAAACTCCACACAGACAGTCACCCGAGGCTGGAATTGAACCCGGGTCCCTGGCGCTGTGAGGCAGCAGTGCCAACCACTGTGCCATTGTACCACCCTGCTCAGAAAACACTTCCAACCCAAACACAACACACAGAGTAAAATCCCCTCTGCTCTGTCCAAGGAATTTTTAATTGCAGATTTTTAGATTGACTTTTTAGGAAAAACAGAACTCAAATTGCTCAGCATCCCAGAGTGGACTCTTGTTTATTCCAACCATGATCTCATCCCCGCAGATTCAAACATGAAGTTTAAGCTGTGGATACAGTTGTGTCTGTCTGTCTCAGAGTTTGTGTATTCAGTCTTTCACTGCCTTTTAAACTTCTCTGAAGAATTTGAATGCTGGATGTTGCTTAATCATTCCTTTCTCTCAGCACATGGAACTGGTGAAACTTCAAGGGTCACAATCTAATGTCAGTAACAAAGAACTGTATCTTTATTCATCCATCATTTCCAATCTCTGAATAGATCACACACATTTCCAGAATGCAGGAAGCTCTCAATGGAAACTGCTTCCAATTATTCCCCAATACAATTGTTCACACGTTACTGTAAACTACATTCCACTGACATTCCCAAAGCAGCCACAGAAAAGTGACTGGTTATTTTAAACATTGAAACTGAACTATATTAACTTACGATTCACTCACATTGTACAGAAATGTTGACCCTGTGGGATGACAGTTTGGGAGTAACATTGCAACATTAAGGTCCCCTGCGTATTGTGTTTGACAACATTTGCAGCATTTCCAAGATATCAGCGACATTGCTGTGTGTATTGTGTGAATACAGCTGTGAAATATCCACACATATTGAACTCCCACTGCTGCTGCCTTTTCATCATTTATAAACACACAAACTAGAAGCAGGAGGAGGCCATTCGGCCCTTCCAGCCTGCTCCAACATTCATTATGATCATGGCTGATCATCAAATTCAACATCCTGATCCCACTTTAGCCCCAAGAGCTCCATCCAATTGTTGGATAAAATTAGATCCCTGTTTGTTCCCACATTGAAGCGATCGAAGAGTGGATACCTCAAGTATTTCGATGCAGAGAAAACCTTCCTCGACACTGTCCCCACCAAACACACTCAGGACAGATACAGCACGGGGTTAGATACAGAGTAAAGCTCCCTCGACACTGTCCCCACCAAACACACTCAGGACAGATACAGCACGGGGTTAGATACAGAGTAAAGCTCGCTGTACACTGTCCCCATCAAACACTCCCAGGACAGATACAGCACGGGGTTACATACAGAGTAAAGCTCCCTCTACACTGTCCCCATCAAACACTCCCAGGACAGACACAGCAAAGAGTTCGATACAGAGTAAAGCTCCCTCCATACTGTCCCCATCAAACACTCCCAGGGCAGATACAGCATGGGTGTAGATACAGAGTAAAGCTCCCTCTACACTATCCCCATCAAACACTCCCAGGACAGATACAGCACGGGGTTCGATACAGAGTAAAGCTCCCTCTACACTGTCCCCATCAAACACTAACAGGACAGGTACAGCACGGGGTTAGATGCAGAGTAAAGCTCCCACTACACTGTCCCCATCAAACACTCCCAAGACAGGTACAGCACGGGGTTCGATACAGAGTAAAGCTCCCTCTACACTGTCCCCATCAAACACTCCCAGGACAGGTACAGCACGGGTTAGATACAGAGTAAACCTCCCACTACACTGTCCCCATCAAACACTCCCAAGACAGGTACAGCAAGCACAACACGGGGTTAGGTACAGAATAAAGGTTCCTCTACACTGTCCCCATCAACCACTCCCAGAACAGGTACAGCATGGGGTTAGATACAGAGTAAAGCTCACTGTACAGTCCCCATCAAACAGTCCCAGAACAGATACAGCACGGGGTTAGATATAGAGTAAAGCTCCCTCTACACTATCCCCATCAAACACTCCCAGGACATGTACAGCACGGGTTGAGATACAGAGTAAACCTCCCTCTACACTGTCCCCATCCAACACACCCAGGACAGGTACAGCACGGGGTTAGATACAGAGTAAAGCTCCCTACACAATATCCCCATCAGACAAACCAAGGACAGGTACAGCACGGGATTAGATAGAGAGGAAAGCTCCCTCAACACTGTCCCCATGAAACACTCCCAGGACAGGTACAGCATGGGATTAGATACAGAGTAGATCTCGCTCTCCACTGTCCCCATCAAACACTCCCAGGACATGTACAGCACGGGTTAAGATACAGAGTGAAGCTCCCTCGACAATGTCCCCATCAAACACACCCAGGACAGGTACAGCACGTGTTTAGATACAGAGTGAAGCTCCCTCTACACTGTCCCCCATCAAACACTCCCAGGACAGGTACAGCACGGGGTTAGATACAGAGTAAAGCTCCCTCTACACTGTCCCCATCAAACACACCCAGGACAGGTACAGCACAGGTTTAGATACAGAGTGAAGCTCCCTATACACTGTCCCCATCAAATAATCCAATGACAGATACAGCATGGTGCTAGATTAAAGGAAAAGCTGCCTCCACATTGTGCACATCAAACACACCCAGGACAGGTACAGCACGGAAGAGAAAGTGTGTGTGAGAGAGAGTGTGTGTGTGAGAGAGAGAGAGTGTGTGTGAGAGAGTGTGTGCGAGAGAGAGAGCGTGTGCGAGAGAGAGAGCGTGTGTGTGAGAGAGAGCGTGTACAAGAGAGAGCGAGCGCGTGAGAGAGTGCGTGTGTGTGTATGAGACAGTGTGTGTGCGAGAGAGAGTGTGTGTGCGAGAGAGAGTGTGTGTGTGAGAGAGAGTCTGTGTGTGAGAGAGAGTCTGTGTGTGAGAGAGAGTGTGTGTGTGAGAGAGAGTGTGTGTGTGAGAGGGAGTGTGTGTGTGAGAGGGAGTGTGTGTGTGAGAGGGAGTGTGTGTGTGAGAGGGAGTGTGTGTGTGAGAGGGAGTGTGTGTGTGAGAGGGAGTGTGTGTGTGAGAGGGAGTGTGTGTGTGAGAGGGAGTGTGTGTGTGAGAGGGAGTGTGTGTGTGAGAGGGAGTGTGTGTGTGAGAGAGAGTGTGTGTGTTTGAGAGAGAGTGTATGTGTGAGAGAGAGAGAGTATGTGTGAGAGAGAAAGTGTGTGTGACAGAGCGAAAGAGCATGTGTGTGAGAGAGAGAGTGCGGAAGAGATAGTGTATGTGTGTGTGAGAGACAGAGAGAGCATGTGTGTGTGTGTGTGCCTGAGAGTGTGTAAGGAGAGCGTGTGTGTGACCTGATCTTCCTCTACAGTCTATCAGTAACTGAAACACGGGATTAGATGCAAAGTAAAGCTCCCTCGACACTGATCCCATCAAACACTCCCAGGAAAGGTACAGGTACAGCACAGAGTTCGATACAGAGTAAAGCTCTCTCTACACTGTTCCCATCAAACGCTCCCAGGACAGATACAGCACGGGGTTAGATACAGAGTAAAGCTCCCTCTACACTGTTCCCATCAAACACTCCCAGGACAGATACAGGAAGTGGTTAGATACAGAGTAAATCTCCCACTTCACTGTTCCATCAAACACTCCCAGGACAGAAACAGCACGGGGTTAGATACAGAGAAAAGGTCCCTCTACACTGTCCCCATCAAATACTCCCAGGACAGGTACAGCACAGGGTTAGATACAGAGTAAAGCTCCCTCTACACTGTCCCCATCAAACACTCCCAGGACAGGTACAGCACGGGGTTAGATACAGAGTAAAGCTCCCTCTGCACTGTCCCATCAAACACTCCCAGGACAGATACAGCACGGGGTTAGATACAGAGTAAAGCTCCCTCTACACTGTCCCATCAAACACTCCCAGGACAGGTACAGCACGGGGTCAGATACAGAGAAAAGCTCCCACTTCACTGTCCTCATCAAACACTCACAGGACAGGTACAGCACGGGGTTAGATACAGAGTAAAGCTCCCTCTACACTGTCCCCATCAAACACTCCCAGGACAGGGACAGCACGGGGTCGATTACAGAGAAAAGCTTCCTCTACACTGTCCCCATCAAACACTCCCAGGACAGGGACAGCACGGGGTTAGATACAGAGAAAAGCTTCCTCTACACTGTCCCCATCAAACACTCCCAGGACAGGTACAGCACGGGGTGAGATACAGAGAAAAGCTCACTCTACACTGTCCCCATCAAACACTCCCAGGACAGGTACAGCACGGGGTTAGATACAGAGTAAAGCTCCCTCTACACTGTCCCCATCAAACACTCCCAGGACAGGTACAGCACGGGGTTAGATACAGAGTAAAGCTCCCTCTACACTGTCCCATCAAACACTCCCAGGACAGATACAGCACGGGGTTAGATACAGAGTAAAGCTCCCTCTACACTGTCCCATCAAACACTCCCAGGACAGGTACAGCACGGGGTCAGATACAGAGAAAAGCTCCCACTTCACTGTCCTCATCAAACACTCCCAGGACAGGTACAGCACGGGGTTAGATACAGAGTAAAGCTCCCTCTGCACTGTCCCCATCAAACACTCCCAGGACAGGGACAGCACAGGGTTAGATCCAGAGAAAAGCTTCCTCTACACTGTCCCCATCAAACACTCCCAGGACAGGGACAGCACGGGGTTAGATACAGAGAAAAGCTTCCTCTACACTGTCCCCATCAAACACTCCCAGGACAGGTACAGCACGGGGTGAGATACAGAGAAAAGCTCACTCTACACTGTCCCCATCAAACACTCCCAGGACAGGTACAGCACGGGGTTAGATACAGAGTAAAGCTCCCACTTCACTGTCCTCATCAGACACTCCAAGAACAGATACAGCAGGGGGTTAGATATGGAGTAAAGCTCCCTCTACAATATCCCCATCAGACAAACCAAGGACAGGTACAGCATGGGTTTAGATACAGAGTGAAGCTCCCTCGACACTGTCCCCATCAAACACTCCCAGGACAGGTACAGCATGGGTTTAGATACAGAGTGAAGCTCCCTCGACACTGTCCCCATCAAACACACCCAGGATAGGTACAGCATGGGTTTAGATACAGAGAGAAGCTCCCTATACACTGTCCCCATCAAATAATCCAATGACAGATACAGCATGGTGCTAGATTTAAGGAAAAGCTGCCTCCACATTGTGCACATCAAACACACCCAGGACAGGTACAGCACGGGGTTAGATACAGCTCAAATCTTCCTCTACATTTTGCCCCATCATTGTGTGTGTGTGTGAGAGAATGTGTGTGTGTGTGAGAGAGAGAGAGTGTGTGTGTGTGTGAGAGAGTGTGTGCGAGAGAAAGAGTGTGTGAGAAAGTGTGTGTGTGAGAGAGTGTGTGCGATAGAGAGTTTGTCTGAGAGAGAGTGTGTGTGAGAGAGAGTGTGTGTGAGAGAGTGTGTGCGAGAGAGTGTGTGCGAGAGAGAGAGTGTGCATGTGTGTGAGAGAGTGTGTGTGTGTGAGAGTGTGTGCGTGAGAGAGAGTATATGTTTGAGAGAGATTGTATGTGTGAGAGAGAGAGTGTATGTGTGAGAGAGTGAGTGTATGTGTGTGAGAGAGAGTGTATGTGTGTGAGAGAGTGAGTGTATGTGTGCATGTGTGTGAGAGTGTGCCAGTGAGAGAGAGTGCATGGGTGAGAGTGTGTGAGCGTGAATGTGTGTGTGAGAGAATGTGTGTGAGAAAGTGTGTGAGAGAGAATGTGTGTGAGACAGAGAGAAAGAGTGTGTGTGTGTGAGAGAGAGAGTGCGTAAGAGATAGTGTATGTGTGTGTGAGAGACAGAGAGAGCATGTGTGTGTGTGTGTCTGAGAGTGTGTAAGGAGAGCATGTGTGTGACCTGATCTTCCTCTACAGTCTATCAGTAACTGAAACACGGGATTAGATGCAAAGTAAAGCTCCCTCGACACTGTTCCCATCAAACACTCCCAGGACAGATACAGCACGGGCTTAGATACAGAGTAAAGCTTCCTCTACACTGTCCCCATCAAACACTCCCAGGACAGGTACAGCACGGGCTTAGATACAGAGTAAAGCTTCCTCTACACTGTCCCCATCAAACACTCCCAGGACAGGTCCAGCACGGGGTTAGATACAGAGTAAATCTCCCTCTGCACTGTTCCCATCAAACACTCCGAGGACAGGTGCAGCACGGGGTTAGATACAGAGTAAAGCTTCCTCTACACTGTCCCCATCAAACACACACAGGACAGGTACAGCACGGGGTTAGATACAGAGTAAAGCTTCCTCTACACTGTCCCCATCAAACACACACAGGACAGGTACAGCACAGGGTTAGATACAAAGTAAAGCTTCCTCTACACTGTCCCCATCAAACACACACAGGACAGGTACAGCACGGGGTTAGATACAGATAAAGCTCCCTCTGCACTGTCACTATCAAATAACTATCAAATCTCCACATCATGACTATCAAATATTCCAATGACAGATACAGCATGGGGATAGATACAGGGAAAAGCTGCCTACACATCAAACACACCCAGGACAGGTACAGCATCGGGTGAGATACAGCGTATATCTCCCTCTGCATTGTGTGTGTGTGAGAGAATGTGTGTGTGTGAGAGAGAGTGTGTGTGTGAGAGAGAATATGACTTTGTGTGTGTGTGTGAGAGGGAGAGTGTGAGAAAGAGAGACAATGTGTGATGGAGACAGAGTGCGTCTGAGAGAGTGTCTGTGTGTGTGAGAGAGAGTGTGTGTGTCTCTGAGAGTGTGAGAGAGTGTGTGTGTGAGAGAGAGCGTGTGTGTGTGAGAGAGTGTGTGTCTGTGTGTGTGAGAGTGTGTCTGAGAGTGTGAGAGAGAGTGTGTGTGAGAGAGAGAGAGAGCGTGTGTGTGAGAGAGAGTGTGTGTGTGTGTGAGAGAGTGTGTGTGTCTGAGTGTGTGAGAGAGTGTGTGTGCGAGAGAGAGAGAGCGTGTGTGTGAGAGAGAGTGTGTGTGTGTGTGTGAGAGAGTGTGTATGTCTGAGTGTGTGAGAGAGTGTGTGTGCGAGAGAGAGAGCGTGTGTGTGCGTGAGATTATGTGTGTGTCTCAGAGTGTGTAAGAGAGAGTGTGTGTGTGAGCTGATCTTTTTCTACAGTCTATCGGTAACTGCAACACGATATTCTGCACCCTTTCCTCTCCTTCTCCGTGTGTACTCTATGTACAGAATGTTTTGTCTGTATAGCGCACAAGAAACAATACTTTTCACTGCATCCCAATACAAATCAATCAAATCAAATCAAATTAACACGGTGAAGTTTGGACCCTGTGGGGTGACAGTTGTCTGAATACAGATTCTATCTTATTGTAACATTCAGGTACCACGTGTACTGAGCTCACCAGCGTTCTGTCTGTATTGTGTGAATCCAGTCTTGAAATATCCACTCATGTTGCTAATTCTGCCAAGACAGAAACAGAAAGAGTGTTTGAATTCTCCGTGATTCGACCCCTTAACGATAAACAACATGGTGGATGAGAGGGATAGAGAGGGAGAGGGAGAGAGAGAGAGGAAGAGAGAGAGATGGAGCGATGCAGAGTAACAGAGAGATAGGGAGAGGGAGCAATGCAGAGAGTAACAGTTAGACAGTGAGGAATAGAGATTAATTCAGATGGATAGTGAGTGACAGGGGAGTCCGAGACGCTACATAAGCAAGGTAAAGATTTGAAAATGGAGGAGTGTTTCTTACCCACTTTTAAAAGACAATCCACACTCACACCAGTCACATTTCACACTCTCTGCTCAGTCCTGTGTTTTGGGGGTGTTGAGTGTGGGATCAGTGTTTGCTTTTCTCAAACCGCACTGATATTCCCAACAAGGGCAAGACGTTTCAGTGTTTAAAAATGTAAACATTTAAAAACAAAAGCAGACAGGATTTGGTTAAATCTCACGGGATCCAGGGTGAGGTAGCCAAATGGATATAAAATAGGCTTGATGACAGAAGACAGAGGGTGGTTGTAGAGGGTTGTTTTTTTGGTCAAACTGGAGGCCTGTGACCAGCGGGGTGTCTCAGGGATCGGTGCTGGGTCCACTGTTATTTGTCATTTATATTAATGATTTGGATGAGAATTTAGGAGGCATGGTTTGTAAGTTTGCAGTTGACACCAAGATTTGTGGCATAGTGGACAGTGAAGAAGGTTATCTCGGGTTGCAATGGGATCTTGATCAATTGGGCCAGTGGGCTGTTGAATGGCAGATGGAGTTTAATTTAGATAAATGCGAGGTGATACATTTTGGTGGATCGAACCAACACAGGACTTACTCAGTTAATGGTAGGGTGTTGGTGAGAGTTACAGAACAAAGGGATCTCGGGGTACAGATTGATAGCTCCTTGAAAGTGGGGTCACAGGTGGATATAGTGGTGAAGAAGGCATTCCACATGCTTGGTTTCATTGGTCAGAACATGGAATACAGGAGTTGGGACGAGTTGTTGAAGTTGTACAAGACATTGGTAAGACCACACTTGGAATGCTGTGTATTGTTCTGGTCACCCTTATAGAAAGGAGATGATTAAGCTGGAAAGTGTGCAGAAAAGAATTACTGGGATGCCAAGGGGTCCTGATGGTTTGAGTTATAATGAGAGGCTGGATACTCTGGGACTTTTTTTCCCTTGAGTTGGCTTAGTGGTGTTCTTCTAGAGGTCTCTAAAATAATGAGGGCATGGATATAGCAGCTTTATAGAACCTTAGTTAGGCCGCACTTGGAATATAGTGTTCAATTCTGATCGACACACTATCAGAAAGATGTGGAGAATTTGGAGAGGGTTCAGAAAAGATTTACCAGGATGTTGCCTGGTATGGAGGGCATTAGCTCTGAGGAGAGATTGGAGAAACTTGCTTTGTTCTCACTGGAACGACGGAGGTTGAGGGGCGACCTGATAGAATTCTACAAGATTATGAGGGGCATGGACAGAGTGGATAGTCAGAAGCTTTTTACCAGGGTGGAAGATTCAAAATCTAGGGGGCATAGGTTTAAGGTGTGAGGGGCAAGGTTTAAAGGAGATGTACAAGGCAAGTTTTTTTACACAGAGGGTGGTGGGTGCCTGGAACTCGCTGCCGGGGGAGGGAGTGGAAGCAGATACGATAGTGAGTTTTACGGAACGTCTGGACAAATACATGAATAGGATGGGAATAGAGGGATATGGTCCCCGGAAGGGTAGGGGGTTTTAGTTCAGTCGGGCAGCATGGTCGGTGCAGGCTTGGAGGGCCGAAGGGACTGTTCCTGTGCTGTAATTCTCTTTGTTCTTTGATAAGCTCGTCAACATCTTTTCCAAAAGGGAGGGCAGTCTTAAACTAGAAGACACAGGTTTAAGGTGAGAGGGGAGAGGGTCCAGAGGGCAATTCTTTTCACACATAGGGTGGTGAGGGATTGGAACAAGCTGCCAGAAGTCGTAGTAGAAGCGGATACAATTTTATATTTTAAAAAGCATTTAGACAGTTATTCTGGTAAGATTGGTGTGGAGGGATTTGGGCCAAACGCAAGGCATTTGATACGAGCTTTATGGTAAAAACTGGGTGGCAGGGAAAAGTTGGGCCAAAGGGCCCATTTGTATCTGAGCTCTGTTTTCTGCCCGGAAACCATTTCTCAATCCATCCCAGTATTTTCCAAATTTGTGGATTGGACACAGTAAATTGCCGTTTCCTGTCCAAAGCTGTGTTGGTTCGGTGGATTAAGGTAAATGTGTGGGGTTACGGGGATAGGGCTGGGTCAAGGGCCTTGGTAAGATACTGTGTCAGAGAGTCAGTACAGACTCGATGGGCTGAATGGTCTCCTTCTGCACTGCAGGGATTCTGTGACTCTACTATTAAGATCCCTTTGTCATTTGAAGCTTCCAGCTAAAATGCTGACAATGCTGCCTATTTCTGTGCACTTTGGCAAATGTTCTGTCTCATCACCGGGCGACACGGTGGCACAGTGGTTAGCACTGCTGACTCACAGCGCCAGGGATCTGGGTTCGATTCCCCGCCTCGAGTGACTGTCTGTGTGGAGTTTGCACGTTTGCTAAATTGCCCCTTAGTGTCAGGGGGATTTGGGCGTGGGTGGGATTATTGTTGGGGCAGGCTTGTTGGGCTGAATGGCCTCATTCTGCAGTGTAGGAATGGTTGATAAATAGTGAAACTGAGACACAAACTGGGGCTTGGCAGCAGCAGACAGAATGGGAATCATTGCATCCTGCAGGGATTTTTATTACAGAATCAATTTCAGAAAATTTACAACTCAAAAGTCACAACAGCAAAGTGTGGGATTGCAAACTTGGAATGATTAGCCCAGGACTAAAGTTTAAAAGCTACAGATTGACATTCAGAAACAAGAGATGGCCTCACATCTTCAATTCTGTGATTGTCTGCCATCTCCTGCTCTGAATATTACAAAATCTCTGCCCCCTTCATGCGTCTGGAGACTTTGAAAGTTACGCAGACATTGGTAAAACTTTCCTTTATCTCAAGGCATCTCCTGTGAAATACTCAACTTCTGCAAAGAGACACAATCTAATTGACACTTTCTGAATCTCCTTTCAAACAACCTCCCAACCCCACTGTGCAGGATGCAGGAATGTCACCTTTTGTCACATTCCCCAACACAATTGTTGACACGTTTTCGGGACAGGAAAAGTAGATTCAACTGACAGATTCTGAGCCCCAGGTTGAATCTTTAAGATGTAAAAATAAACTGAAAGCCCAGGTCTCTCTGTTCCTGCAACTATTTTAACATTGACCCATTGATTTTAAATTGCTTCTCCTGTGTGTAAAATATCATCGATCAACTTCAGGTTTGAACATTAATAAGCGACTGAGCATCAACTGTGAATTATAGAAGGTAGTTCCAAACTAATATCACACCTGGTGTGGCAAAGTGTTCCTGAATTTCACTCCGAAAAGTCTAAAACCCTAAACATTGTCTAAAATCCAATGTCCCCTAAGTCCTGTCCCCATCAAACACTGTAAGATGTCTCACAACACCAGGTTAAAGACTTTAACCTGGTGTTGTGAGACTTCTTACTGTGCTTACACCAGTCCAACGCCGGCATCTCCACATCATGCCCATCAAACACTCCCAGGACAGATACAGCAAGGGGTTAGGTACAGAGTATAGCTCCCTCGACACTGTCCCCATTAAACAATCCCAGGACAAATACAGCA